>NC_090128.1:36831744-36940331 GCF_040581485.1 Linepithema humile
TATCAGTTAGTATCAGTTACTATAGGCAGAGAGAAGCCTGAGAGACGCCACGGCCAGGTTTTACGTGATCCGCGAAAGCGATACGCCACCTGTGGACCTAAAATGTGGACATTGGAACTACGTAGCCATGTGCACAATTTTTGGTTTCGTTCCGTGCTATGTCCACGAAAGATCGATAATACAGAGTAATGTGCACATTGATGTATATATAATGTACATAAAATAAATTTTTAGTCTAAACACATGCACATTCATTATTTATTTTTATGTTAAAGCTTTATTTGTAATAAATTGTAAATAAGAACAAAAGTATCAAACGTTGAAGCAATCAGGCACAGATTTAATCAAATAATGCTTTTATTAATTAATTTTTTGTTAAGTATAGTTAAAAATTATCTGATTTATGTCGTGTTTGATGTCATTTTAATCGCAAAATTCTTATTAATTCATAAAAATTATTTTCAAACCGATAAAATGCGAAATAAAGGTTTTACTTTTCACTTTATAAAATGTTTACATTCGTGACTTGAGGGATGGGGAAGTCCATTGTAAAAGAGTTCGGAACTCTTCTTTGATGATAGGTCATCTCGCTCGCTCTTCACTCGCGGTCTCACTCACGATTCTTCGGCCAGCTTAGACGATAGCAGGAGCGAGCGAGACGATGATGAGTGCGAGCGAGACAATAGCAGGAGCGAGCGAGACGATGATGGGAGCGAGCGAGAGGGAAATAGCAGCGTACAATGAATAGCCAGATCCTCGAGCTTCTTTGCACGCTACTATTTTTATCTCACTTGCTCTTATGATTGTTTCACTCACTCACTCTTATGCTCATCTCGCTCGCTGTCAAGCCCGTCGCTGGCAAGCGGCTGGTGAGAAGACAGTTCATGATAGATAGATAAATGTGATGATAGATAAATTTTTTTAAAGAATATATATTGTATGAGTTAATTATTTTAGAGTTATATATATATAAATTTTTGTTATAGATATTTTTTTTATTTGTTTATGTAATTCTTCGATAATTAATCAAAGGAGTTTGAAATTAAATATTAGGAGTTTTAACTTTATTAATATTAATTATAATGTTTTATTTTTTACCATGAATAAAATCTTTGATAAATATTATAAGATTGCACTCTTTAAATAAAATATTTTTTAAATTTTTATTAATTATTTTATTTTACTAACATTATTAGGATCGCAATCCATTCCATAATATCCATTTTCTTACATATTTTTAAGACAAGTTTTTTTAAGACAAGTATTTTTAAGACAGTCTTATCTTTAATACATTTTATTTACTCATCTATATCTCTTACTATATCTCATCATTTTTCATTATCAAATACTGACATAATAATATTTATTGTTTACATTAATTTTTTATCACCAATACATTTAGATAACAATTTTACTAATAATAGTTAATATCGAAGAATATATTTTAAAAACAATGTGGAAATAATAATTTTCTATTAGCTCTTATTTAATTTATTGAATGTCTGTCTTAACACAATTTTTTATTATTATTATTATTACCATATAATTTAAAAAGACTAAGTAATTTTTTAATATAAATTTATGAATTTATTATAAAACATATCCACAGTAATAATTTCGTTTCAAAATAATTAAAGTCCAAAAAACATTAACATATTAAACTATTCAAATACCTCAATAAATATTCATCTTATACCTTCAAAAAATAGTTATTTCATATTCCACCATAACAATTAATGCTAATCTTCTAAAATATATTCAAAATTAAAAGCTGAAACAAATTCTGCCAAATAAATTCTAATTTAAAACATCAAAAATATGTACTATTAATAATATCAATACTATATAAATACTAAATATCTATCAGAAAGAAAGAAAAGGAATCAAAATAAGGATATATTGGATACAGATCAGAGGTTCCGAAATAATAATACAAATACCCAGCTTGGCAAAAAAAATGATTTTTAAAGAAATTGCGCTACTTAGAATATAATCAGAAGAAATAAAAAACTTAATAAATTTTTTTTGCGAAGCCGGGCATTAGTCTCATGTAAAGTTTGTGGACAAAATGTTTATTTAGTTTACTGTAACATTAACATGTTTTCATTTATGCTGTAATATGAAAATTTATATTATTTGGAAAGAACATTTTTTTTAAACAAGAAGGCCATTGTTTTACATGTATGTACACATATTTATTTATATTGAGCAGAATTAAACTTTTGAACGTAGAACTTATTTTCAAAAAATGTTTGAAAGGATAAAAATGATGTTTTAATATAAAAAAGAAATTTTATTTATTTTTACTTATATTGCCGTTAATGAGCATGACGTAAAGACCGCAATCACAGTTGAAATAATTGCATAAATCGTAGACTAGCAGGTCTTATCACGGGGATTAATCTACGAGTCGTAGGTATGGTCCTTCTTCTAAACTGTAAAGTATCATGTTATATTTCTTGTTACGTCTTTGATACGAAATAAGATGCTATATGTAATAATGATCTCAGGACGTCTGTTAATTATTGCGATGTGATTTATTAAATAATCACAATCTTACTTGATTAGCCATTTTGGTATTCTGTGTATATCTAGTGTGTATGATACGCATGTGTACCTTATTTTTTAGATATGTACAGAATACCAAAGTGGCTAATCAAGTATTATTGTGCTTACTTAATAAATCATATTACAGAATTAAGCATACTTCCTAAAATCATTATTGCATTTTGCATCTTATTTCGTATCATTGGTAACAAGAAATATAACATGATACTTTACAATTTCGTAGCATGACCATACTTAAGACTCATTGATTAATTCCCGTGATAAGACCTGCTAGTCTACGATTTATGCAATTATTTCAACTGTGATTGCGGTCTTTACGTCATGCTCATTAACGGCAATATAAGTAAAAATAAATAAAATTTCTTTTTTATATTAAAACATCATTTTTATCCTTTCAAACATTTTTTGAAAATAAGTTCTACGTTCAAAAGTTTAATTCTGCTCAATATAAATAAATATGTGTACATACATGTAAAACAATGGCCTTCTTGTTTAAAAAAAATGTTCTTTCCAAATAATATAAATTTTCATATTACAGCATAAATGAAAACATGTTAATGTTACAGTAAACTAAATAAACATTTTGTCCACAAACTTTACATGAGACTAATGCCCGGCTTCGCAAAAAAAATTTATTAAGTTTTTTATTTCTTCTGATTATATTCTAAGTAGCGCAATTTCTTTAAAAATCATTTTTTTGCCAAGCTGGGTATTTGTATTATTATTTCGGAACCTCTGATCTGTATCCAATATATCCTTATTTTGATTCCTTTTCTTTCTTTCTGATAGATATTTAGTATTTATATATAGTATTGATATTATTAATAGTACATATTTTTGATGTTTTAAATTAGAATTTATTTGGCAGAATTTGTTTCAGCTTTTAATTTTGAATATATTTTAGAAGATTAGCATTAATTGTTATGGTGGAATATGAAATAACTATTTTTTGAAGGTATAAGATGAATATTTATTGAGGTATTTGAATAGTTTAATATGTTAATGTTTTTTGGACTTTAATTATTTTGAAACGAAATTATTACTGTGGATATGTTTTATAATAAATTCATAAATTTATATTAAAAAATTACTTAGTCTTTTTAAATTATATGGTAATAATAATAATAATAAAAAATTGTGTTAAGACAGACATTCAATAAATTAAATAAGAGCTAATAGAAAATTATTATTTCCACATTGTTTTTAAAATATATTCTTCGATATTAACTATTATTAGTAAAATTGTTATCTAAATGTATTGGTGATAAAAAATTAATGTAAACAATAAATATTATTATGTCAGTATTTGATAATGAAAAATGATGAGATATAGTAAGAGATATAGATGAGTAAATAAAATGTATTAAAGATAAGACTGTCTTAAAAATACTTGTCTTAAAAAAACTTGTCTTAAAAATATGTAAGAAAATGGATATTATGGAATGGATTGCGATCCTAATAATGTTAGTAAAATAAAATAATTAATAAAAATTTAAAAAATATTTTATTTAAAGAGTGCAATCTTATAATATTTATCAAAGATTTTATTCATGGTAAAAAATAAAACATTATAATTAATATTAATAAAGTTAAAACTCCTAATATTTAATTTCAAACTCCTTTGATTAATTATCGAAGAATTACATAAACAAATAAAAAAAATATCTATAACAAAAATTTATATATATATAACTCTAAAATAATTAACTCATACAATATATATTCTTTAAAAAAATTTATCTATCATCACATTTATCTATCTATCATGAACTGTCTTCTCACCAGCCGCTTGCCAGCGACGGGCTTGACAGCGAGCGAGATGAGCATAAGAGTGAGTGAGTGAAACAATCATAAGAGCAAGTGAGATAAAAATAGTAGCGTGCAAAGAAGCTCGAGGATCTGGCTATTCATTGTACGCTGCTATTTCCCTCTCGCTCGCTCCCATCATCGTCTCGCTCGCTCCTGCTATTGTCTCGCTCGCACTCATCATCGTCTCGCTCGCTCCTGCTATCGTCTAAGCTGGCCGAAGAATCGTGAGTGAGACCGCGAGTGAAGAGCGAGCGAGATGACCTATCATCAAAGAAGAGTTCCGAACTCTTTTACAATGGACTTCCCCATCCCTCAAGTCACGAATGTAAACATTTTATAAAGTGAAAAGTAAAACCTTTATTTCGCATTTTATCGGTTTGAAAATAATTTTTATGAATTAATAAGAATTTTGCGATTAAAATGACATCAAACACGACATAAATCAGATAATTTTTAACTATACTTAACAAAAAATTAATTAATAAAAGCATTATTTGATTAAATCTGTGCCTGATTGCTTCAACGTTTGATACTTTTGTTCTTATTTACAATTTATTACAAATAAAGCTTTAACATAAAAATAAATAATGAATGTGCATGTGTTTAGACTAAAAATTTATTTTATGTACATTATATATACATCAATGTGCACATTACTCTGTATTATCGATCTTTCGTGGACATAGCACGGAACGAAACCAAAAATTGTGCACATGGCTACGTAGTTCCAATGTCCACATTTTAGGTCCACAGGTGGCGTATCGCTTTCGCGGATCACGTAAAACCTGGCCGTGGCGTCTCTCAGGCTTCTCTCTGCTATAGGTTTGTTCGTGTCGCATGCAGCAATATGCTCCTACCATAGACATAGGAATAAGGAGACGGAGTGTAAGCCGCGGGGAATGAAGCCGCTTTCGGGGAGCGGGAACTACGGTCACATGGTACTTTGGTGCCACATATAAGCCGAGAGCACAAGCTTTTACATAAAGCATAACGCATAAGCATAAGGAAATTGATTGGTCTATATATAAGCATAAGCAAATGCATAAGGAAATGGACCAATCAATTTCCTTATGCTTATGCGTTATGCTTTATGCAAAAGTCTGTGCTCCGGCCATTATGCTATAACCATGGACATAGGAATATAGGGACGGAGCGTAAACTTGGTTGATAGACGAGGGGAGTGAAGCCAAAATGCGGGGGGGTCCGCCATGATACTGTGCCTGAATCTGATTGGTTATCGTTATACGTATGCTGTTGTTATTATACACTAGGTCAGTGCTCGGAATTAGTCTGAACATTTCAGTCGATTTCCGTGATATACGCCTCCTTCCTCTCTCTTACCCGCCGCCGCAGCCGCTAGTCGCCGCCGAGCGTTAGGAGCGGCACTATCCGATTATAAGCGGGTTCTTCTCCCTATTTATTAAAATTTAAAAAAATTTATTGAAATTTATTAAAAATAAATTTTTTATTTTTAAATTTATTTTTAATAAATAAATTTTAATAAATTTTTTTAAATTTTAATAAATAGGGAGAAGAACCCATTCATAATCGGATAGTGCCGCTCCTAACGCTCGGCGGCGCTGGCCCTGGCGGCTGCGGTGCGCGCGGTAAGGAGAGGAGAGGAGGCGTATACCACGGAAATCGGCTGAAATGTTCAGACTAATTCCGAGCACTGCACTAGGTAATGCATTTCGTCTAAGTCGAGTTATCAAACATGTTCTGTCAAAGAATTTCTCTTCAAAGTGGACAGAGCAAATACGAGCTGTACTTGGGATAGATGATGAATTTATTTCCAAAATATCTAACCACAATGTACGAGTTTTAGGATCTTTGGGAAAACTAAGAAAAAAAACAATATTTTTAACAACTTATACTTTTAAAATAAAATATATAATATTATTTTAAACATATAATATTAACTTTAATATGAATAAATAATTTCAATACCTGTGAAATGTTATTTTTACATTATTTCTGCTATTACTTTGTTTCCAATTTTGATAGTCGGATCTATTTTTACAAGACTGTACAAAACACTGCACCATTTTTTATATTCACAAAATATATTTAAAATAACAATTTTAATTAATGTTTTTTCTTGATATAACTTCAAATGCTCATTATATCTGCCCAAATTGCATAATATTTTTGCGTCGAATAATGACCAATTGCACTTGCGTCAAATAGTAGCCAATCAAAAATATGCACAGTTTACCTCGTCCCCTTCCTTCAGTGATTTTCCTCTCGCGACGTTACACTCTGACCCTATATTCCTATGTCCATGCACACTGGAAGTCGCACGATACTTACATCGCGCTTGCGCAAACTAATAGCCAATCAAATTTAGGCACACTTTACCTCGTCGCACCGTCCCGCAGTAGCTTCCCCCCCGCAACGATATGCTCGGTCCCTATATTCCTATGTCTATGGCTATAACCACGAAGTAAAAGTAAGGAGACGTAACTACATAGATTGAAAGTGGTCACGAAAAATGTTCCGTGAAGGAGGAGGTTTGCCGAGTGGAATAACTTGCAACATTTCGTCGCCATCTTTAAATTGTCAATGACAGATGAGACCACAGTGAGAGAAAAGGTTATAAGGATTAGAAAAGCATGGAACGTAAGTATGAAATTGAAATAAACAAATAAATTTTTAAAAAATAAAAAAAATGTTACAAATTTTTAAAGAACATAAAGAATATAAAGAATATAAATTTCTTTTTTCTGATCCTTTTTTATCTCCCCTTGAATTGCAACCTTTGACACAACAGGCCATTACTTCAGAATTTATTATATCTATAATAAAAATTAAAAATATTTAAAAATAAAATGCAGTTAAATTATCTTATAAATAAAAAAATGAAAATATTAATATATTGCTAAAAATTATTTATATTAATATTTGGACATACTTAGAAAATATATCTATGCTGATTTATTAATAGATAGATAAATAGATAGATAGATTAAAAGATATTGCTTATAGCGAAATATTAATTGATTTAACATGCAACAATTTTAGGTTATAAAAATTAAAAGTTAATACTACAATAAATTCTAATTTTCTGCAAAACAATTAAAAATAAAATGTTAAATGTTAAACTACATTTACTTTAAAATTTATAATCTTGAAATATATACCTTATATAAATGTTTAATTAAAATTATTTGCATACCACGTTGCATACGAATATTTCACAAGCACAAAGTAAGCTTTTTACTTGCTCTTGCTCTTAGTGCAGTCAGTTCAGTTCATGTTCCTCATGGTACAGCTAAAAAAGAACAGATTTAAGATGGCGACGAAATGTTGCAAGTTATTCCATTCGGCAAACCTCCTCCTTCGTGGAACATTTTTCGTGACCAACTTTTTTCTCTATACGCTATCTAGTTACGTCTCCTTACTTTTACTTCGTGGCTATAACTAATGCCAGAGAGAAGCCTGAGAGCGGTCATCCCCCCGATTTAGCTGCAACCACAATTCAAGACGCCTCTATGTGCACAAAACGTGCACATTGAACTACTAAGCCATGTGCATGATACTTTCCAGTGGGTAACATGCTATGTGCACAATGTTTGGTTCTGTTCCATGCTATGTGCACAATGTTTGGTTCTGTTCTATGCTATGTGCACAAAATGTCGGTAACACAGAGCTAGTAGGGTAACATTGATGTATATTGTAACGTCCCCATATTTTAGCAAGTAGATTTCCACTCGTAAATTTTTGTTTTAAACTTTCTAGTTTATCGCCTCTTGGAATTATCGCTCGCTGTATCAATAGCGCTCGACACATGTCGCCAGAAAGGCGCAACACGAAACCTTTCGCGTAACGTAAACCCCTTGTTGCGTTTCAAAGCGTACGACTGTAAATTATCTGTCGTCGCTCTCAAAACTTAGGTCCGGATATCACCTACGGTTTTATGTTAACCATACCACTCTCAAAACTTAGGTTCGAGTATCGCCTGCAGTTTTATATAAACCATGCCTCGAACATCCGATATTCTAAAGCGAGATTACATCCATGTGCGGTCCTATTGCATAGGACAAACCTTTGTCTCTGAAGATCCAGAGGAGTATAAATACGGGCCCTGCGATGCCGCCGAGTCAGTATTCAATTTTTCAGTAAGCCGTCAATACTCAGTCAGAGAGTCAGTTTCGGTCAAATCGTTAGTCTTCGCATTCGCAATTTCAATTCTGACTCAGTCTTGGTCTAATTCTAATTCCAGTTCTAGTTTCGTCCTAGTTCGGTACGGTTAATTTAAGTTCGGTTTATCAATTTTATATGTTCAATTACTTAATTCGCAAACTGCGCGTTCCATTTCTAGAACATAAGTGCTAATATGTTTGTAAGAATTCTTATCTTATAAGTTCGTTTGAGTGTAATTTCATTTATAAACCAATGTACTCTTATTTTCATTTATAATTACATTTATTTGGTTGCTTTGAGAATTTTATCTTTAATTTCAAATCCTTAAACATTATTCCAATTTAGCGTGCGATCCTTAAATTCCAACGAATAATAAAAGGTAAAGACGTGTCGCGAAATAACCCTAGTGCAGTGATTCCTCGACCGCAAGATAACCAGCAACAATGACGCATCTGAAGATTCATCTCCATACGACTATCAGCCTGCTATTGGAAGATCGATCCTGGAACCGATCGGGCGCCTTACACAGTGTTGCGATATGGGACCGGTTGTATGCGCATGTGCGGCTCTGCGCATGTGCAGTGATGGAGATCCAGTGCCGTTATATGTTATGTGTTGACCGTATGGCGGGACGTTTTGACATGAGAAGGTCTGGTGACTACAAATAAGGTAAGATTTATTTATTTACAAGCATGGAATCTACGGAGCCAGCAGCTAAAAAACCAAGAAGTAAAAAATTTCAATCAATTTCAAAAAATTTAGAAATATTTTTAATGTAGCGGGGTAACGGTGCCTTGTTTAATTTGTATGAGACACTGTACTGACGCCGTATTGTCGCACATGCGCATACAACCGGTCCCATATCGCAACACTGGCCTTACAATTAGATTGAGTTATCACTGGCTTCAGGTACCATACAAGTCGACACCGGTGAGTCCGTTCCAAATTTATTTGCATGGGAAGGTTTAAAGTTAAAATCTGAGCAAGAGAAAATGCCAGATACCGAAGTAACATCTTCGCGCCCAGACTCAAATTGTAATTGTCGTTTCGTGTACTGTATCTTGGATAACGCGTGCTTGAATAGAAATACTGGCACGATATTGTGCCTCAATTGCTATCACGATTTATCAGAACCAACGCGAAATGATTTCGAACACGTCCTCGGACATCATTTGAATATCGGTTCTATAGTTCCATTAGCAAAGTGTCGTGTTTGTGGCCAGAACGTATCTCAACCTTTTCCAGTGCGTCACTGTCTCGCGTGTCTCAATCATTTTATAAGGCTAACAAATCAATTAACTCGAGAAGGACGAAGTGTTGTTAATCTTCCCGATCCTACCAGCGTTCTACTTGGCGGAGGCCCGGGAATACGTACGTTAGTTATAACTAGCTTATTAAATCAACCGTCTGATTAATCGAATTTTAAATAATTGATATGTGTGTGGGGAAACGTTACGCTTGTCGGTCGCCTCGATTGGAATATCTTTATAGGTGCTCCTTAGCTAGTTGCGTTCGTGAAACCAGCTTCGTGAATCCTACGGCAAAAGAGCGTCTTTGCAAAGAATGCATCGCTAGCGAACCGATTGAATATAAAAGTTTATTCGTAGTTTTAAATGATAGGCATTACGCATCCGTCGGGCGTCGCCGCCCAAGATTACATTGCATTATTTGCCATCGCTACCTCGCGTTGATTCAACCGATTTCCGAGTGTCACGAATGCGAAGACAGGTACCTTAATTATATGCAAAATCTCGCTGAAAACGGAGAAAGTTTTTATGATCAGCGAAACCCAATGTTACTCTCTTAAATTTTCGGTCAACATATACTTGATGCATTCTAATGGTATTAAGCGATTCTTTCATTTCAAATTCATGATAATAAAACTTAAATAATTACACGTCAGTCACAATGGTTGATTACTATTTCTTATTACGTTGCTGCATTATTATCATATTCATTTTCTTGTGGTCTTACTCGGATTCATTATTCGTTTCTATTTAAATTAACTATTCATTAAAATACGGTCCTAATTATTACTATACACGTTGTTTTGCAGAGTCGCAACAAAATATCGATGCGATACTGCTTTCCTTAAGATTTATTATTTGAATTTATTATTCATTAAAATACGGTCCTAATTATTACTATACACGTTGTTTTGCGGAGTCGCAACAAAATATCGATGCGATACTGCTTTCCTTAAGATTTATTATTTGAATTTATTATTCATTAGAATACGGTCCTAATTATTGGTCATACACGTTGTTCGCGTAAGGAGCAACAAAATATCAATGCGATACTGTTTTCCTTTACGATTTATTATTTAAATTTATTATTCATTAGAATACGGTCCTAATTATTGGTCATACACGTTGTTCGCGTAAGGAGCAACAAAATATCAATGCTATACTGCTTCCCTTACGATCTCTCATTCAATTTCGCTATCCATTAGAAAGGGATTTTGGTTACGATTTTTATATTAAACACAACATTTGTGTTTCACGTTCTTTTTCTGATCTTTTACTTTTTCATTGGTTCGTGAATCTTACCGATTGAGTCTCGCGTAAAGGTGCGAACACTACGTGTTACCGCCACCGCGCCGGGACGTGACAATATAAAATAAATTTTCAATAAAAACATGCACGTGTCATTTATTTATTTTTATGTTAAAGCTTAATTTACAATAAGTTCTTTTTAACATCAATATATGTGACAATTTTGTTAATAAAAATTGCATCCAAGAATCGTGACATATAAACTTTTTTAATTTTTGTAAATTCTATTTTTATATTTTGTCCTTACTTTACAATTTTTACGTTGCAAGATTATAACTTTAGATACATATATATATATACGCGAGTTACTTATATAAATACAAAGTGTCCCAAATGTTCCGCAACAGGCAAATATCTCGAAAATAAAGCATTTTTGAGAAAAATGTTTCAAATAAAAGTTGTAGAGTTTAAAAAGATCTATTTACTGATCTTATTAGTTTGACCTTGGATAGAGTTCTCGAAATTATATAAAGATCAAATTTAATGTTTTAAATGGAACTTCCTATTTTTATTGCATATTCTTGTAGGTAAAGTCGAAACGTTTTCAAAACAACATAAAAAAGTATTTTTTCATTAAGTACTTTTCGAGTTATTTTATATCTTAATCTGACATATTTTGATATAAAATCTAAAATGTCTCATAAAATATTTAGTTTTCGATAATCTTACCGTAATATTTTTATGTACAGAACAATAAGATAAATCAATTGGTGTAAAAAAACTCATTATTATTTTTAAGAAAAGAAAAAATGTAATTTACAATGTACTTTTTTAATAATTATACGTTTTCTTTACACCACTTGATTCGTATCATTATTCTATACATATAAGTATTACGGTAAGATTATGACAAACTAAATATTTTATGAGATTTTTTAGATTTTATATTAAAATATGTCAGATTAAGATATAAAATAACTCAAAAAATACTTAATAAAAAAATACTTTATTATAGTGTTTTGTAAACGTCTCGACTTTAGCTACAAGAACATGCAATAAAAAATGAGGAGTTTCATTTAAAAAATTCAACTTGACCTTTATATGATCTTGGGGACTCCACCCAAGGTTAAACTAATAAGATCAGTAAATAAATCTTTTTAAACCCTACAACTTTTATTTGAAACATTTTTCTCAAAAATGCTTTATTTTCGAGATATTTGCCTGTTGCGGGACTTTTGGGACACTGCATATACCTAGTATAAACTCGCGTCACTTGAAACAAAATAGCATCTCCATAATAACACGCTCAGTCTTGTGAAAAGGGAGAGAAGTTCTAGTATCACGTTGACAATAGTGGACAACAGATAGTTGACTTGCGAAGGATTTGTGAAGGAAGGACTTGTCAAACATTTCATTTTTAATTGTGTCGCGGAGCAGTGTTATCACGTTGACAATAGTGGACAACAGATAGTTGACTTGTGAAGGATTTGTGAAGGATTTGTGAAGGAAGGACTTGTCAAACATTTCATTTTTAATTGTGTCGCGGAGCAGTGTTATCACGTTGACAATAGTGGACAACAGATAGTTGACTTGTGAAGGATTTGTGAAAAAAGGACTTGTAAAAAATTTCATTTTTAATTGTGTCGCGGAGCAGTGTTCGATTAAAAGATAATATAAATAGTTGACTTGTGAATGTGAATATTTCAGTCGTTTTGCAGTGCAGTGTTCAATTTTATAAAATTAGTTTAAGTGTTTTATATATTTATTTCTATTCTCTCTTTTTCCATTACATCTTTTTTCATTCTTTTTTTCTTTCTTTCTTTTTATTCATTTTTTATATATTTTTTTTATTTACTTTTATTTTAATGTAATATTTACTATGTTTATTACTATTTATTTATTTTATTATTGCTAATTTTCTCTCATTACTTGTAAAGTGTAATTGTAGTTTTGTGAGTTCTAGGATAAATAGAAGACGTGATTAAAAAAGTTTTGAGTATACAAGATTTTACAAACAAAAATAATAATGAGTAATCAGTGCAATGTAGAAACTATTTATGATAAATGCGTGTATAGAAACTGTCATAATGGGCGATATTCCACGGGAACTCATTTATTTAGATTCCCATCGAAGACGGATACAAGACAGAAAATGTGGATACGTAACAGCGGTAAGTTTTTATTTTTGGCAAGATACGAAATCTGAGTGTAAAATCACACTGTTAAAAAAAAAATCATTTAAAGTTATATAAAACACGTAAATAAGATAAAAATGTAAGAATTGATGGCTAATCTAAATGTTACTTAATGAGTTTATAAAATGATAAATAAATTAAAAAATAATTTGTACTTATAACAGTGCTATAAAGTATCTTGTTGTGCCCTTTGGTGATAGGGCACGGGTTCGGGATCTGCCGAGGAGTTAGGCCGGGAATCCGGGAATAATCCTTTTTTGTTCTTTTCTATGTAATCTAGGTTCCGTCAGGAATCCTTGCCTTAGTGTAGTATCACGGAGCCCCAAGTTACTCTTATTCACTTTTAACGAATTGTTATAATTCGCGTTTTTCTAGATTTGTGGTCCCAACGGACATACGTCCGTTTCTTGTGACTGATAGTTTTAGACCCGCCGTCGTGATCTCGCGACGGCGATTTTATATATGTGAAACTGCACTTGATTGCAGTTTTAACGATCTAACTTGCTGACGAAATTCGATCGTTCGTCAGCATTGTCGCGTAAAAAGTGAATTAGGTTTTAATTTTCGCTGCGCGATTTATCCGGTGTCTCGCATGAGCCGGAAACTGAATATTAGATATCTTAATCTGATATGCAATAGATATTTTCTTATATTTTATTAATATATATATATTTTATTATTAATAATTGGTTGTGGTTCTTTGGACCCACAACATCCTCCCCCCGTTGAGAAAAGAAAACGAGGAGATACGAGTTTTCGTAACCTTGAGGCTCCATTTATTTATTCTAAAATGGATTTCGTTCTTTCCATAGTTTTATTCCTAATATAATGGCAAGTATTATGGCAATTACAACAGCTATGCTACTTGTTGTCATAGGATAGACAAATGCTTGTTCTGCGAATGGATTTTTTAGATTGTCGTTAACATCTTTATTTATTTCCTCAAGTTTATTACTGAGGTCCATTAATTCTTTCGGATCTTGTATAATTTTTTTAAATTTTAGTCCTTGCAATGGACTTTTCTTATTTTGTGTATTCTGATCTTTGCTAAATGTTAAATTAAAATTTGGTAAATAAGTTTGTATATTCGCGATTTGCTCAACGTTTTTTGTTTTTATTGTCATATCTGTTGCAATTACCTTACAGTTTTCTTTTAACGTTATTTTTCCTGTTCGCTTAATTACTACAACAGTTTCTTTATTATTTTTACAATGTATATATATTTGTTGTTCCTTAAGTGTAGAGTACAACCATGTATTTGGTGTTTTTAATGCTATCCATAAAGTTTGATTACTCTTAATATAACGCTTATCGCAATTATCCGCATTTTTTGTTATATGTGAGTACGTTTGTATTTCGCAAAGAGAATTTGTGTTTACAATATAAATAGGACTATAAGGTTCGCATAAATATGTATTGTGTACATTGATACATTTATTTAAGTTTTCTTTTGTTATAGTCATGTATGTCGGTCCGTCTGTACTTATCGCGATTATATGTTGATTTACTTCAGTGAAAACGAAAATATTGTCATGGTCATGTATAGGTAAAGGAATTATTTTTATTATTTTGTATTTAGGAAATGTTATCAAAGGGAATTGTAGTATAGTATAAATATTTGTATTGTCATAGTATGCGCTTGTGGTAATTAATTTTTTGATGGTATTCCATTCTTCTATTTTGAGTCCAAAGGGAAATTGTGTTCCTTGAGGCAAATGAGGCGTCGCTTCAGAAATTATTTTTTCTATTGGTGTTATTTTTGGATTTAATATTCCGTTTTGTATTTGTGTCAGAAAATCCATAATATCTTGAATGTCTCGTTGTAGATCAGTTAGAATTGCATTTATTATTAGAAAGTGTTCTAATATATCTTCTCGTTTAATTTCATCTGAGATTCGATTGTAAATATTTTTTGTAGCGTTTTTTAATAATTCGTTATTATGTTCTAGTGTATCTTCTAGCTTATTTATGTGTGTAAGCGTTATGTTTAATATTTTTATTTGCGTTTTTGCGGCGTGTTGTGTTATTTGTTCGTTATTTTTTATCAAGTGTAATTGTTCATTAATATTTTTCTCGTCATCTGCGTCCATGGTTCCAAATAGAGTTTTAGCGATACTACCTATCCCGTTTATTAATCCGCGTCGTCTGTCGGAAGGTTTTTTATAAATGGTATTTATTTGTTTTATCGATTCCGTCAATTGATTAATGTTTTTTTCGATTATTAACTTCATGTTTCGGCATGGTTGTTTAGTGGATTTATTATTAATTTCATTACAAATTTCATCCGTATCTTGTATTTTTTCCTTAATACGTTTAAATCTTATATTTATTGCCGTAATATCTAATTTTATTACTAGTTTCCATTTTGTTTCGATGAGATTTAGTTCTCCTATTTGTTCATAATATAGCCCTGGTTCTTGTGAGAAGTACTCTATCTTGACTGGGGATATTGTTTCAGTTCTCACCTTGATTAGTTTATCCTCTAGTATAGCGTACCTGGAAGTTTTATGCTACGTGTTATATTATATCAATAGTGTAGGGTGTTACGATAATTTTTTATATGTGCGTGTTCTGCATTTTGTCCTTTGAAAGGGTCTTATGGTTTGTGCGAGTGCTACTGTGCATCAGTTTTCGTTCGGCGTCTGATTTGTTACCATTATCATGGAGTTCGAGAATTTAGTGGTTGTTTTACGGTCTGAGACCGATGATAGGGTAGTGATGCGACGAGAATTTTCTCTTGCGGAGATATTAGAAGAGTTGGTGCCTGCCTTCGTGCAAAGTTCTCCCGAGAGACTTGTCATACAGCGACAAAGGAGAGCCCTTTGTCGTCAGCTCCTTGTTGGGCTGCGCCGTGCTGTGTCGCGGCAATTTCGGCCATTTAATGGTCGCCGTCGCCGGATTGGACATTTACAGTGGCGACGTGTTATGTTACTGATTTCGGAGATGACCTGTGTTCTCAACCGGGTGCAATGGCTCGCGGAGGAGGAGAGCGAGAACGAGGAATATCCCGATTCTCCATAATGCGGTAAGTGTGATTTAGTTTTCGATAAAATGCTTAATGCGGTTTGCATGCACCAGCATTGTTTTTCGCCCCTTTTTTATGATGTAGTTAACGCTTGATTTTTTCTCAATTACTATGTAAGGTCCTGTCCATAACGCGTCAAGTTTTTTCGAGCGTCCTCGTCTTAGTGTTTCATCGTATAATAATACCTTGTCGCCTGCTCTAAACGTGCTTATATTAGCCTTTTTGTCGTAGCATTCTTTTGACTTTGCTTTCTCCTCTTGCATGTTCGCTTTTGCTACCTGGTGTGCTGTACGCAATCTTTCTTTGAATTCGGATATGTAGTCATCATACGTATACGTTAGTTTCGGAGGACATGTCAGGGCCGTAGGGAGCGTAACCTGGTGTCCGTACAATAGTTCAAATGGCGTATAACCTGTCGCTGTATGTGGTGTAGTATTGTATGTAAACATCGCGTAGGGCAGCCATTCGTCCCAATCGGTCTGATCTCCGTTTATGTAGTGTCGCAAGTACTCTGCTAGTGTCCTGTGCGATCTTTCGAGCGCGCCGTTACTTTCCGGGTGGTACGCGCTTGTACGAATCTTCTCAATTTTTAACAGTTTGCAAGTGCTCTTAAACACTTCGCTCATAAAATTCGTTCCCTGGTCGGTGAGAATTTTATCAGGCACTCCGTATTCCAAAATTATTTTTGTAACGAATGCCTTCGCTACTGTACCAGCTTCCTGATTTTCGATGGGCATTGCCTTGCTCAATTTCGTGAAATGATCTTGGAATGTTAGTACGTATTTGTTTCCGGTTAGAGTTACGGTTAACGGTCCTACTATATCTAGTGCGCATTTTTCGAATGGCCTATCCGGAGTATCGGTAATAATTATTGGCGTTTTACTTCGCCGTTTTAATTTATTCTTTTGGCAATGCTCGCATTTGGCGATGTATTGTTTTACGTCTTTTGTTAACCCTTTCCAGTTGTGAGTTAAACGGATTCGATTTATGGTGCGTTGCACGCCTTGATGCCCGCCTATCGGTGCATCATGATACTCATATAATATTTGCTGTTTCTCTTCCTCCGTGTACCTTTTTATCTCTTTTTCACTATCTCTTTCTTCTTCCTCTTCGTCACTCTCTTTCTCCTTGTCGATTATATGTATAGCGTGAGCGACGTTGCGACTTAGTGCGTCAGCATTTGTATTGTATTTTCCGGCTTTGTGTACGATTTCATAGTCGTACTCTTCCAATTTCAGTCTCCATCTAATTAGACGAGATCCTGGATCGGTCACGTTAAACAACCAAATTAGCGGTTTATGGTCGGTGACAATTTTAAATTTGGTCCCGTATAGGTACGGTCGAAAATGTTTGACCGCCCACACAATCGCGAGTAATTCTTTTTCCGTCGTGTTATAATTTTGTTCTGCACGAGAAAGAATTCTGCTAGCATAAGCTATTGGTCGGTCTTGTCCTATCATTCCTTGTGACAAGATACCTCCTATCACGAAATCCGATGCGTCGGTAGTCAGTATAATTTCATCGTTGAAATTTGGGTACTGCAAGACGGGGGCGGTAATTAGTTTCTCTTTTAGATTGTCAAAAGCTTTTTGCTGCTCTTGTGTCCATTCGAATTTTACTTTCTTTTTAACTAATTTTGTGAGTGGTTTGACTATTTTCGAAAAATTTTCGATAAACCGTCTATAATAGCCCGCCAGTCCTATGAATGATTGCACATCCTTGACTCGTTTTGGCGTAGGGAAATTCTTTACTGCCTGGATTTTTCCAGGGTCAGGCATAATTCCATGTTCGGTAATTATGTGTCCTAAATATGCCACTTCTTTTCTAAGAAATTCACACTTGTCCGGCTGTAATTTCAGATTATTGTCGCGTATTTTTTGTAATACTTCTAATAGTCGCCGGTTGTGGTCTTCTAAACTAGCGCCGTATATCACGATGTCGTCTAAATAGACCAGACACCGTATTCCTTGTATGCCCGCCAGAATAGTATTCATTAATCTTTGAAACGTTGCCGGGGCATTCTTTAGTCCGAACGGCATCCGATTAAATTCATAATGCCCGTAGGGCGTTGAAAAAGCCGTTTTTTGCTTATCTCTGTCTGCCATGGGTATTTGACGATAGCCCGATGCCAGATCTAACGTTGTAAAATATTTCGAATTCCCTAGTTGGTCCAAAATATCTGTTATATTTGGCAGTGGAAAAGAGTCTCCGACTGTTAGGTCGTTTAATTTTCGGAAATCGACCACGACTCTCATTTTAGGTTTTCCCGAAGCGTCTGTTTTCTTCGGTACCACCAAAAGTGGTGCGTTCCATTGACTCGAGCTTGGACGTACGATATCGTTTCTTAACATTTCCTGTACCTGTCTATTTACTTCGGCCTTATGCTTCTCCGGTAATCTATACGGTCGCGTATTCGCGGGTGCCGTGCCGGCTCGAGTTACGATCTCGTGTTGCAGTGCCTCGGTGCAGGTCAGGGGTTCTCCGTCCAAATGGAATACATCATCGAAATCTTCGCAGATTTTAAGTAGAGTTTTTCGCTCTTCGTTATTTAAGTGATCGAGACGAAGCGCCTCTTTAATTCGTTGCATGCGTGACAAGGGAATTTCCTTCGGTATATACGTCTGAGCTATTAATATCTCGGCATTTTCTTCTGTCTTTACTTCTTCAATTTCTACTACTGGAGCTTGCATTTCTATTTTAGTTTCGGTAGTATTTATTATGCTAATCGGGCAACTATTATTTTTTGGCTCGACTAGGCAATTTCCGATAAATATTCCTGGTCTAGTTTCCACTGCTTGGATTATTCCTGCTGTGTTTTCTTTAGTTATGGCTGTTATAATAGTTTCACTTCTAGCTTCTAAAGTAAACTTTTTGCATGGGAAAAGCGTAAATAAATTTTTATCGATGCGTAGTTTTTTGGTAGTATAGTCCCAAGATGCTTGATATTTTTGTAGGAAGTCGGCTCCGAGGATTCCGTCATATTCGATAGGAAAGTCGTCTTTTATCACGTTTAATTCATGTTTAACATTTCTTGTTTTTAACGGAATAGTTGCTTGCATTACGCCTATAGTATCCGCTTTGTGCCCTGTTGCGCCAATGATTGTTATCTTTTTATCGTATATTATGTGGTTTCATCTTTCAATTTATTCAATTTTATTAGACTCATGGTAGCTCCTGTGTCGATCAACATATTTATTTTATCGTCAATCACTTCATTCATGGGTAGTGAAATCAGATCGAGCTCAGTGTGTGCATGATTTATCTCATCAGCTGTTAGTACCTTATGCTCTCGTACTGTCTTAGCTGTTGCTTTAATTGTTTTCCTTTCTGCATCGTCGTCCTCAGTCTCGCGATGCTTATTAGTTTTATTTATGGTATTTCGCGTGTTTGATTCTTCATTTATTTTCTTATTTTTAGTATATTCCGGTTTTCCGTTTAATATCCAACATTCGGTACGGTTATGTCCGGATTTCTTGCAATAATTACAATGTTTATCCAGCGTATTAAATCTTGATCCGCTCGGTTTAGGCAAAGTGAATTGATTACCGTAGCGGCTCGTTCGGCAATCGCGACCGTAATGTCCTTGCTTGCCGCATTTATGGCATTGAATTGCCTTAGAATTATTAAAACTTTTATTCGCGTTGTACGCGGAATCACGTGGTCTCTTTAATTTTTCCTCTGCTTTGGCCCCTTCGATGGCTTCTTGCAGGGTTGCATACAGTGTTGCCGTTTCTATTACAATTGTATTTTTTTATTACATTTTAACCTATTTTAGTACGTCATTACAGAACACCTTATATCTATTACATTTTCAAGAATTTGTTACAATTTGTTACATGTGTTTCACTTGGCAGTTAATATGAAACACTGATGGCTCCTGCATACAGGACGCAATAAGGGCGACACGGTAACCAATCAATTTTTCGCTCTTATGGAAAAATAAATTGATTGGCTATCGCGTCGTCTTTTGCAGTGCGGTAAGCGTTATCGTTCTATGTGCAAGAGCCATGATCTATGGTCTATCTTCTACAACATCTATGATAGTAAGTTATGAAGTGAAAAGTGAAAATAAATGTATGCTCAAAAACAGAAAAAAACCTTAATATATGAATTGTCAAGGCATAAACGAGAAACACTAAGATCTTTCTGCCCATATGCGATAATGGATAAGTAAGTAATTTTTTAAATATATTTATGTTTTATTCTTGTAAACATTTTTATTTTAATACTGCCCCATAAGCCAATTGCAGTTGCACTTGGGTTTTATATATAGTTTTATATATATATTATAATTTATATAATTTTTAATTTGAATTTTTATTTATTTAATTACAAAATAAAAATAAAATTGCTTATTTCAGGTTTGTTATAAAAAAGCATCAAGAAGCAGTGGAAAAAAAATCTGAAGAAACCAATACCAAAACTAATGCTGTTGGTAATGATTGCA
Organism: Linepithema humile; assembly: GCF_040581485.1. Taxonomy (NCBI): domain Eukaryota; kingdom Metazoa; phylum Arthropoda; class Insecta; order Hymenoptera; family Formicidae; genus Linepithema; species Linepithema humile. The sequence goes on from NC_090128.1 coordinate 36,852,427, forward strand.
GTCTTCCACTTGACACAATTATACAATATAATAACAAGGACAGTAGCGAAAGTGAAAGTGATGTTGAGATGGTAGAAGAAAATATAACAAAATCAAAGAAAAAGAAATATACCCAAAAGTTTAAAATTGAATGGAAGCAGAAGTGGACTTGGCTTGAAAACATAAAAGGAAGTTCTTACTGCACTCTGTGCAATAAAACTTTAATGGGTGGAATAACACACTTAGAAAGACATGCACAAAAAACAAGAAATATATCTATCTAAAGTATCAATGACAGATTTGAAAATATTATATTCGAGAAATACAACAGTACGAGTAGCTGAACTGAAACTATGTATGTTTCTTAGTGAGCATAATTTACCATTTAGGATACTACAGCATTTGCCAAAGTTGATTCAAAGTGTTTGCCCTGACTCAAACATTGCTAAAGAAATTAAATGTAGCAGAACAAAGGGCACACAGATTTTAAAAGAACATGTAGCACCTTGTAGCATGATGGAAATATGTAACATTTTAAAAACAACGAAGTTTTCACTAATAATTGATGAGACAACTGACATTTCTGTTATAAAAAGTTTAGCTGTAGTTGTTCGATATTTTGATACGATAAAATTAATTATTAGGGATAGGTTTTTAACTTTATTGGAAGTGACATCTTGCACAGCAGAAGATCTTTATAATTCCATAGCGTTTTTCCTTGAAACAAATGGAATACCTTTTGAAAATATGATTGGTAGGTATAAATAAGTATTTGTATGTGTGTGTATATGTGTTTTATTAAATAAATTTTATGTTATAGGATTTGCTGCAGACAATTGTGCTGTCATGATGGGCGATTCCAATGGAGTACAAGCCCGATTCAAAAAAAAAATTCCTAATTTATTTGTATTAGGATGTGTCTGCCATTCTATGCACTTATGTTCATCAGCTGCCTGCCTAAAGTTACCATCAGCTATGGAAGATTTAGCAAGGGATATTTACAGCTATTTTAAAAATAGTTCAAAGCGTTTGAATGAATTTGTTGAACTTCAAACATTTTTACATTTAAAGCCACACAAAATTTTAAAAGTCAGCCAAACTAGATGGCTATCAATTGAAGCTGTTGTTAATCGGATTTTAGAACAATGGACTGCAATAGAATTATTTTTCACCCGTGCAGCTCTTGAGGACAACTTACAATCAGCAAAGACAATTCTCAATGCTCTGAGAAATCCTATTTATAAAATTTATTATAGTTTTCTTTCCTTTATTTTAGAAATCATTAATAAAATTAATCTTTTATTTCAAAGTAGGAAACCTCTAATTACTCAATTATTAACTTTAATTGAAAAATATTATATTCTAATTTTAAAATGCTATTTTAAGAACGATTACATCAATAATACTCCTTTAACTTTAATAGATCCTGCCAATGTTAAAGAATATTTAGAGATAAATAAAATGTACTTTGGAGCAAAAACTGAAATACTGTATACAACTGTGAGCTCCACAGAACTTCATTCTTTTAAAGTTAGAGCTTTAGATTTTCTTGTAACAGTGTCGCAAGAAATTAAAAAAAGATTTGATTTTAAAAATAGAACACTAAGGTTAATAGAAATGCTTGACCCAAAAAACGCTTTAAGTGGAGAATATACATCAATTGTTCCTCTTATTAACGAATTTCCCAATTGCGTTACATTAAATGATTTGGAAGCTCTTAACTTAGAATGGAGATTATTGCCAGAATATAAAAAAAAATTGTCACATTTTGAAGAAGCTGAACAATTTTGGGTAAAAGTAGGTTCAATAAAAGTAGGAAATGAATTAGTTTTTCCAAGATTATATAAATTTGTCACAGCAATATTGTCTTTACCTCATAGTAGTGCGACAACAGAGCGTATTTTTTCTAATCTCAATCTGATAAAAACTAAAATCAGAAATAGATTGCATATACAAACATGTAATTCTCTTTTACATGCCAAAGAAACATTATATAATACAGAGTGTTATAAATGGGAGCCTTCTAAAGAATTATTAAAACAATTTTCAAAATATGCTTTCCATAATAACTATGAAAATGATTGTGATGACATAATATTAAAATAGTTTTATTTTTATATGTAATAATAACAGTATTTTGTGATTATGTGATTATTATGACCTGATAATTTATTTACTTTAAAAGCATAAAAGGCTACATGTTGCAATATATTGTTAATTAATTATATATTGCGATCTCGTATGTTTATTAATAATATATAGTTTATTTGCTAATATAATTTTTTAGTGCAATATATATTTTGTTTCTTTTGTACAAGATTAAGGTTCTTCTGTACAAAGTTTTGTATAAGAATAATAAAAAACTGTTTTTTATCAAATAAAAAAATATTTAAATTTTATCTTACCTAAATTTCAAATTTTTCGCTTAATTTTTATATTAAATAACACAAACATATATATATATAATGTAGTACATATATATATATGTATTTATATATAAACTTATGTATTAAAAATATAAATTAAATATATATTTATATTTTATTACAATTTGTTACATTTTGCCACCAGATGTCAGTACATTTAATATTTTCGTTGCGGCAACACTGGTTGCATATCGTTGCGCGCACAGACTTCTATAATATAGGCTAGACTGCTAACTCGTCTCTTTAACTGTTGCCAGTAAATATTTACATTTCTCGCGTATGCGCAGTATAAGCTTCAGGCATGCGCAGTCTGATGTTTTATATACTTGAGAAAGAGATATATATCGAGTGTGTAAAATTATCAATTATACATTACATATTAATTTAACATGCTTCATTAATAATAATATATATAAAATGACTAATAATATTGTATATAAAAAGTTTTTTTTTCTGTATTTTTTTATTATCCTTGTTATATCACAAAGGAGAAATATATATATTTTTTCCATAAAAAATTGAAAAAAAAATTTATCATTTTAATGTGTAATGTATTAATGTGTAAAATTAAAATTAGATATTTAAAAATAAATATATGTAATAGGTGATTAATACATAAATAAATAATACATATTAATATCATTTACATTTTTTTTTAGATTTTATTTATTTTGTATTCATTTTTTTCGCATCGTATGGTACATCAAAAGCTATTTGATTTTTCGAGACATGTACAATACGTACAACAAAATAGATACAATTATATACAAAAATAGATATATTTTTTTCAATAATGTTACAAGAAAATAGAAAAAACATATATTAAAAAAAATAAAATTATTTTTGTTTTCTAATAAGTAACTTATTACATAAATATATATAAATATTATATAAGAGTATTATTATATATTTATATAATATTTATATATAATAAAGCTTATTCATTATAAAAAAGTATTTGTTTTGTTAAACGATGACGTTTTCTTTGTGGTTGTAGAACTTCTTGTACATAAAATTTTGTATAAGAATACAATCTTATTTTAATGTATCTATGGGATACGGCATTAATTAATTTTATTTTATGCGGTGTCTCTAAAAATTCGACATTATCACAAGATAAATTAGGAAAAATGGTATTATCAAAGACTAACTTACGTCTAATCGCATGTAATATTTTTAAATCTAAATTATTTTGTGACCATTTTGTTAATCCACAAGTTTGAATTTGTATTTCTTTCTCTGTAGCGGTCACTATTTTTTGGACACTTTGTGATGCATAAAGTAATCCACCTCTTGTCACATGATCAACAAATTTTGAAAAAGGACCATAACTATTATAACAATGATCATTTTGTTCTCGCAATAAACTATTGTAACAAGTTAAACAATCAATAATTTTTAGCTTTCTTACAATATATCCGGCAATATAATATAGTATATTTTCATTTATTATTTGTAAATTTGTTGGCAACAATAATGCTGTAGATAAATTTTCTTCGGATTCATTTTCATCGATATTTACACATGATAAGATTTTTTCCTTACTTTTTTTTTTCCACACTATATCAAAAACAGCACCAACAGGATCATTATCCATTTCCATACAATTCATAGACTTACTACATTTTATACTATTACGCATTAGAATCTGCCTCATAGCATATTTAAATTGTAGAACATTTGGATTATTGTTATACCCATGCCGACTTCTAATTTTAGCGAATAGTATTTCTAAATGATCCTGAGAAAACCGATATGTTAATAAATATTTGTACCATTCTTTTTCATTAAATATTTGTTCTGCAATTTCTATAATGGATTTTACTGCTAATGCTAAACCACAAATAAATGTTTTTCTTCCTGTATGTTTCAAAAATCTGCCATCCATAATTTTTAACTCATATAAATAATTTATTTTTTCAACAATTATTGGTTTTATATATTGCAATCTATTTTTTGTAAGAGGTTGTTTGAAACCCTTTCCAAACGGATTTCTACTATTTAAAAAGTCAAATAACCAATCAATTGTTTCAATAAACTTAATAGTACTTTCACAGTCTTGAAATTCTTCCACATTTGCATCTTTCAAGTACTTCATTGCACTTGCTACTGAAGCACTTAAAGTATGAGCAGCAAATTTTACTTTCATCTTATTTTGTCGCCAATTAATACATTGTGAACTTAATTTATTTTTTAATTTTAATGTTAACTGTTGTTGAATCTTATGTAATTGTACAATGTGTTCCCACTTAATATTTCCCTCCTTGGTACATAAAACTTTATAATCTGCTAATGTATTTCTGCCTAATTTCAACATGTGACATGCATCTAATAATACTCTTATGTTATAATTTAGTACCGGATGTGGAAAAGAATTTTGAATATCTTGAAACCTATCGACAAAAATATTACATCCAAATTCTTTTAGTGTAGAACAATTGACAGTTTCTCCATCACATATAATTGCAAGTACATTTAATTGCACTTCTGCAGTTAAGATTAAGGCTGTTGTTATTAATTCTTTTAATATAATGGCAGTCATTGAATGTTTAAAAAAATAGGCGATAGGCCACTTCCACTTTCCATTTAAACTTACTAGTAAAAAAACTAAAGCTTCTTTAGTTGTTGTTTCGTTACATTCTAGACTAATATTACTCCCATAATCGCAAAACCCAACAAATCTATGATTTTGTTGATCCCATAAAACTTGTTGACGAATAGCCATACCATCAAAAATTAAATTACAGTCTTTATCTTCTGCAGGAAGATTCTTTAATCCTTCGAGAACTTGTTTCTGAAAACCAGGTGAGGCGTCCACAGTTGAGTTCCAATTTCTGATCGCTGTTGGATGCGGTAATGTAAATACTGTCCTATAAGAAACAAAACAAAAACATGTGTGTGTATGTGTATTACATATTATATGTTATGCTAATACAGGAGGTTTGCCAATAAAAAATTTCCACGCTCTATATTTTAATAATCCTTCAAAAATCATTCCGTAACATCGCGAAACGCGTCAATTATTTCAAGAAGCTACTCTTTCAAAAAGATTGGAGTTTTTTCAAATAATGCAATATGTTTCGCGATTTTCCCGAATTTTATTCCATTTCCGAAATATAGAGGGTGAAAACTTGTATAAAAAATTCAGTAAGAAAGATATTCCGAGATGAAATTAACAAAATGCAAAATAATGTATAGGAAAATGTCATATAAACAATATAGAAACATGCAATAAAATGCAAATCATTAAATCATCATAAAAATTCCATTATTCCATTATTCGAAAATGTATGCAAAAAAATAAAAGATAAATTAAAGAGAAAAAAAGGTGCAAAGAATCCACACACTGATTGTTCATGCACATATTACAAATCGAAATAAACCAACCATTTCAGCTCTTTAATTTAGCCACAATCTTATAGCGTTTTCGATTATACAGGATTTGAACGACCCAGGGTTGATCAATCACTATTTTACTATAAATGCAAGTCTTTCATTGGTGGAGAGGTTGCAATGACGTCATTAACCAACCCTGGGTCGTTCAAATCCTGTATAATCGAAAACGCTATTAGATATGGGTTTTAGCTAGAAATATATCATTATATTATATATTATAAAAATAATTAAATGTTAAAATAGAAAAGGAAAAGAAACCTGCTAACCTACAAAACTCATAAGCCTTGGGAGAATGATAGTGTAAAGTGACAGCAAATTTTTTTACCTCTTTGCTGTATCGCTTTCCATGAGGTGATTTTTTTTTGTTTTTGTGTTTATTTATAAATAAATCCTTAGAATTTTCGAACTCATTCAATAGAGTATCATATGATGTACTACTTAATAAATTCATATTTAATAATTTGCTTAGCAATTCTTTGATTTTGCTCTCTTTTCTTTTAACTTGAACTCGTAATAATTTTAATTGTTTATTTTTAATGACTAATTTCTCTTGGGATTCCTTTTGCTGTTGTTCAAAAAGATTTTTTAATTCATTCCCTCGAATTTCAAATTTTTCTTCATATTTATTTTCCCAATATCGTACTTTATCTCTCAATCGATTATTTTCCTTTTCTAATTCCTCAATTTTTAATTGTGTTTCTCGTAGTGGATCTGAAGCTTTTCTCTTTCTTGATTTTGACTGATTAGTGTTTGTCAAAATGTCTATGAAATAAAATAGTTATTAAATACAAAAATAATAAGAAAAAAAATTATTTATAGTATAAATTTTATACATACCAGTGTGTATACACCAGTCTGTCATACTATTTAATTTTCTTTGACTATCATTTTCTTGTCTATCCAAATGTTGTTCGTAACTAATAACAGCCTCTTCTGTGTTTGCTATAAATAAATAATATTTCAATAAATGTACACAATCAAAAGTCGGATCAAAACAGATAAATGATATGTACATACCAACAATATGTCCTCAATGTGTTACATACAAGAGATATCTACCTTTTTTTCTGTAAAAATATATATTTAAATAAAAATAAAACACATAACATTATAGTAGATATTCATAGATGTTCAACAAATATATTGCACCATTAATTCAAAAAATAAAATTTCGGATATATGTGGTTAGCAAACTTATTACAAAATTTAAATAGAAATATTTTGTATTATAAAATTATCACAAAATTTAAAATAGAAATCTATTTTATTTATTATATATATTCTAGTATCTCTGCCTCTCCCTTTCTCTCTCTCTCTTTCTCCCTCTTTCCTATACTTACGCATATTTGTTGTACAATGTATATATAGCGTTGGTATAACATCTGCTTTCAGTCGTTTTCTTATTTTAGATGTCGTATAATCTTCCTCTCTAAAATGTAAATTGCATATGACACTTGTTTCAGTGGGTATCCAATTACTCCTTCCGGTTGCTTCAATCTATTTTGCTATGATGACTTTTTCTTGTGGAAATCTAAATTTTTTATATTAATGTAAATTATCATGTACTTTTAATGTAATATTATATATATCATGTGTATATATTTTTATAATTATCATATGTATATATTTTTGTAATATATTAATTAAACAAAATTATATTATTACTATATTATATATATATATATATATATATTTATTTTTCATTGCTTACTTGAAAAAATGTGTCTCGCCCTTCTTTCCGTCCGTTGCATTTGAGCAATTCAGTACAACGCACTTCGGCATTTTTTACAAAATATAAAAAATTGCAAAATTATTTTATATATGCAATAACAAGATCAATAGCACATATCAGTAGCACGATTATGTATCCGAGGTTTCGAGGTTAGAATGAATTTTTCCATACCGTGCATGCGTTAGCCACGTTAGACCGAATGTTATACTGCGCATGTCTTCTGCGCAGGCAACAGTTTTACATAGGTAAATAATAGGAGTTAGCGGTCTAGCCTATATTATAGAAGTCTGTGGTTGCGCGCGTATTATCATTCGTATATCTTCGCGCAGTCCATACACAAAGTTTTGTAGCGCTAGCTGTTTAACTGTATCTAATATAGTGCGTTTATCTTGCGGTGTCTTTCCTGGACTGTCTGTTAGAGATTCGTATAGCTGCATCGCTAAATGGTCTGCTCGTGCCCCATATTCTACTGCACTTTCTCCGGGTCGTTGTTTCAAATGATTAAATTCAATTTGAATCGATGCAGGATTTTTCTTAGGGTAGTAAAAGCTTTCCAGTTCGTTTTTTAACTGTTCAAACGATCTGATATCTTTGATCTCAAAATTTATTAATGCTCTGCCTTGCAATTTAGTCGACATTATGACGTCGAGTAGCTCGTCTGCGAACTCGGGCTTTACATACTTCATTGCACATGTACAAGCGCTTAGAAATGATTTTAAGTTTGTTCGTGACGTACCGTCAAAAATAGGTATTAAATTTATCGCGTTTTTTGATGTCATGTAGCGTTGTGCGTCAGTGGATTGTCTGTTTCGTATGTCTTCAGTAGTTCGACCGTATGAAATGTCGGTTTCGCGTTCTTGTCGCGGATTTCGTTCGTGATGATGCGCATGAAGATACTCAAATAATGTCGCGATCTGTTCGCGCATTTCGTGCATTGTTTCTTCTAGTGCTGAAATCTGATTTTTATTTTTTGGGCGTGTTCCCGTTCGAAGTCCGCTGGCTTCGTTTTCTCTTGTATTTTGCTCCATTAATGCGGATATTTCGTTTTCTATTTCGATGTCTGCCTCACTCTTCCTTCTTTGAGACATTTTTTCGTTTCTTCTTTCACGGATTTCGTCCAGATCAAATATGCTACTATCGTATGATGTTAGCTCAAACTCGCTGTAATCTGACACGCGGCTTGGTGTTTTACTAATGTAAGGTCTAGTCTTTTTAGTTTTTACTTCTATCACGGTATCGTTAAGAGCGGGAATTAAACTCGAATCGATATCTTCGAAAGTGTAATCTCGTTTAGCTTCTATGTTTGTATCCAATTCGTCGTCGGTATCACCGTCCGAGTTTGTGTATTGTAATGTACGGCGTACGTTATCGCTTATGTCGCGAGTCGCGTCTTCGATAACGCGTATCGGGTTTAACGCTGTGCGGATTGCGTGTCGCGCTTGGTTGCTAAATAGCCACGACCTATTTCGTATGGGACCGGGGTCGCTTTCGCTTTTGTACATTCACGCGTTTTTATATTTTATATAATGGTTCGGACTTACAGTAGTAGTAGTATGATCGCTCGCATGTTTCCTCGTCCTTAGCTGCGGTTCGCTGTCCGGCTGTAGATCGTAGGCTGTAGGTGTAGGTCGCTCGGCTGCTTTCTGCGGCTGGCTCCTATTTCGCTGACTCCGCTCGGCACTGCTTGGCTCTGGATAGTCTGCTGCTGCGCTGCTACTCTGCTTACCGTTGCGTTGGTCGGGGTCTTCTCGTTTCAATAATCTCCGTATTGAAACTTGTCCGCCGACTATTTTGCACTCAATTTTCGGCTGCTTACTGCTGCGTTGGTCGGGGTCTTCTCGTTTCAATAATCTCCGTATTGAAACTTGTCCGCCGACTAATTTTCACTCACTTAAAATTTTTTCTTTTTGTTTCAGGCTCTGGACTTTCCGGGTTCCTGGTCCCGAAGGAGAGGCAGATCCCACCGCTGCCACCAGATATTTGTTGTGCCCTTTGGTGATAGGGCACGGGTTCGGGATCTGCCGAGGAGTTAGGTCGGGAATCCGGGAATAATCCTTTTTTGTTCTTTTCTATGTAATCTAGGTTCCGTCAGGAATCCTTGCCTTAGTGTAGTATCACGGAGCCCCAAGTTACTCTTATTCACTTTTAACGAATTGTTATAATTCGCGTTTTTCTAGATTTGTGGTCCCAACGGACATACGTCCGTTTCTTGTGACTGATAGTTTTAGACCCGCCGTCGTGATCTCGCGACGGCGATTTTATATATGTGAAACTGCACTTGATTGCAGTTTTAACGATCTAACTTGCTGACGAAATTCGATCGTTCGTCAGCATTGTCGCGTAAAAAGTGAATTAGGTTTTAATTTTCGCTGCGCGATTTATCCGGTGTCTCGCATGAGCCGGAAACTGAATATTAGATATCTTAATCTGATATGCAATAGATATTTTCTTATATTTTATTAATATATATATATTTTATTATTAATAATTGGTTGTGGTTCTTTGGACCCACAACAATCTACTAATTTATTATAATGTCAAATGTGTGTATGCGCGCGCGCGCGCGTGTGTGTGTGTGTGTGTGTAAACAAATACGATGTATATCAATGCTCGGAATTACTTCAGCTTCTCAACCGATTCTCACGGCACGCCTCCTTTCCTCTCCTTACCGCGCGCGCCGTAGCCGCTAGGACCAGCGCCGCCGAGCGTTAGGAGCGACGCTATCCGATTAGTTTACTATCCACTTAAAAAAAAAAACGCGTCAGCAATAGTACCTCATGAGTGACATGAAAATGTATTGAAATATTTCCGCATAAAAAATTTAAAAATGAAAAAAATATTTTTAATAAATTTTTTTAACTTTTAATGATCAAGGGAAAAGAACCCAACATTAATTGGAGCAGTGCGCACGGTAAGAAGAAGAAAGAAGGCATGTGCCGTGAGAATCGACTGAAAAGCTGAAGTAATTTCGAGCACTGATGTATACAATCGCATGTAATGAATGTTAAAAATTTGAACGTTTAAGAAAAATATATCTGTTATATTTTTGGATATATGTACTTCCGAATGTCCCCTACTCCCGATCGACATGAAATTTTATACATAAATACTATTTGATATGAGGAATAAAGTGCGCGTAGTCCCAACTTCGGTTTAAAAAAAAAATTTTTTTTTTAATTATTATTTTTTTAACATTATTTTGATAAATATTAACACGCACTTTATTCCTCACATCAAATAGTCTTTATGTGTACAATTTCAAGTCGATCGGAAGTAGGGGACATTCGAAACTACACCCATATTTTTTATCTTTGACACGAATTGAAATGAAATAATATAAATGTCTTGCGGTACTTTTTTTCTACACGACAACGGTATCGAATTACCGCGTCAGTGTATCGTGAATGTAAACACATGTAGTATCCGCTCTCTTCTCTTTTTCATCTTGCGAAGTCCGCTAGAACATTTGCCGCGATACGGCAGCAGGATATCAGAAACAAACGCGGCTCATAGGCTGCAGTGGAGGAGATAAACACGAGCGAAAGGAGCGTACATGTGATACATTACGCTGTTTTCGCTTGTGTGTTTATCTCCTCTACTGCGCAATGTGGCCAGATTTGAGACGCAAACAGCAGCAGCAGGAATGAAGGGGTACCGCACACATGCGCAAGCCACGTACATGTGAAGCGCGGAGCTCACATGTATGTGGCTTGCACATGTGTGTGGTTATCCCTTCATTCCTGCTGCTGCTGTTGTGTTTCAAATCTGGCTACACTGGCTACACTGCTACTGCCGTTAGAGATCACTCGTTTTTTGGCTGCCCAATTAGTCCATATCAGATGGACTAATTTCAAGAAAAGATCTTAGTGACGACAATGATGTCGACGACGACGGGTACGAGCACGACGGTGCTGGTCCCGGTGACGACAATGACGTCGACGACGGCGAATACAAGCACGGTGGTGCCGGTCCCGGTGACGACAATGACGTCGACGACGGCGGGTACGAGCAACACCACCTATAGACAAGGCCTCTCCACTGAAATCATGACGTCATCACTAGTAGGCCATTTATCTGTCAGTTTTCTAACGTAACCTTGTGTTTCATGCGACATTAACGTGAATTTTTTAATAGTGTAGTGTGTTTTGATAAGAGTTTTTTGTTGTGGATAGTTGATGAATGCCTGTATTATTGAGGTAAGTCATAATTTTATTAATTTACCGAATTATGAACGTATTTAGAAAACTGACCATAATAGGTTAGATTTGGATCATACTTGTTTAACAATATAAATAATTAACATTTTTGTAATTGCCGTTACAATTTGGCACACAACATTTGAAAGGCATTGTTATAAAAGAAATACATAATTTCAATAATAAAGAAATTATGTATTTCTTTTATAGCAATGCCTTTCAAATGTTGTGTGCCAAATTGTAACGGCAATTACAAAAATGTTAATTATAAACATTACGCATACACTCTCTAACATCTTTTTAAACAATTACACAAAAAGACAAAATGATATCATAAGAAGAAAAACAATGCCAGACTGCAAAAGAATGAAACCATTAACTAAAGCTGTTTTATTATTTTATTCAAAGAATTTACTATTATTATATTTAATATATATATATATATATATATATATATATATATATATATATAAAGTAATTTAAATTATATATACTTTATTGAATAAAATAATAAAACAGCTTTAGTTTATGGTTTTATTCTTTTGCAGTCTGGCATTGTTTTTCTTCTTATGATATCATTTTGTCTTTTTGTGTAATTCTTTAAAAGGATGTTAGAGAGTGTATGCGTAATTTTTATTATTAACATTTTTGTAATTACCGTTACAATTTGGCACACAACATTTGAAAGGCATTGCTATAAAAGAAATACATAATTTCAATAATAAAGAAGTATGATCCAAATCTAACCTATTATGGTCAGTTTTCTAAATACGTTCATAATTCGGTAAATTAATAAAATTATGACTTACCTCAATAATACAGGCATTCATCAACTATCCACAACAAAAAACTCTTATCAAAACACACTACACTATTAAAAAATTCACGTTAATGTCGCATGAAACACAAGGTTACGTTAGAAAACTGACAGATAAATGGCCTACTAGTGATGACGTCATGATTTCAGTGGAGAGGCCTTGTCTATAGGTGGTGTTGGTACGAGCATGGCGGTGCCGGTCCCGGTGACGACAATGACGTCGACGACGGCGGGTACTGTTACGAGCGTATAGCTACGTAATAGATTATTTAGAATAAGTCGGGACACGTTTGTGGAAAAAGTCTTTATTTGATGTTGCTGGTTTGAGCTTTGATCGAGAACTGAACTGGCGAGAATGATCTTCGTTTAAGGTGCTGTAGGAAAATCGTAGCGGCGGAATGTTTATTGGAAGGAAGCGGTTTTGTCAAAAGGAAAATATGCGTTAGGCATAGGGACAGCGTTTATGTTTATTGCAGTCATCGAAGGGTCATGTGTTTAGGATCAAGAAGGAGTAAAGATAAAAAAGGTTCAAAGGTTCGAATAAAAAAGAGTAATATAAGAAACTATAAGTTGCGGCACGTAACATCTCCCCCCTTAGGAATGAAGATCTTTCTCGAAGTAGAAAAATACATTTAAGATCTTATTTCTAAATTAACGCAGTAACTTAATCTAGTATTACAATGATCAGAAAAATTAATATTCAACGATGTTCTAAACAATGAGGTATAACGTAGTCTTATACTCTAACATACACATGTATAGGCTCTTATACTATGTCATTAATTCGCAATGTTAAATTTCCTTAAAACGATACAATAGTTGTGCTTTGTCTCACACGCGTTCAAGTCTTGACAATCGATTATTACGAGAGCGAGAACGTCGGATCTCGTTATTTGTTCCATGTCCCTCTCTTTCGATACGAAGGGATTCTTCGCTGTCGGTCGGTACAGATATAAAGGTAACTTCGCGTTGCGTAGCTGTCGGATGAGCACTACGAGTGGTTATATTATTATTAAAACAGTTGTTAAAATACTGAACGCAGCCTTCCTTAGGTATACAACATAATTTAAAAATATGAACGAACTTACTAATCAATGAACATTTTACCGTTATATAGATAATAACTAATCCTATCATAGTATATAATATATAATAAAACCAACTCAAGGTTTTTTCATATAAGGTTTTAGTTCGGTGATGTTTGCCTATCTCATTTGCTTCTTTATATAATTCGTCCAAACTAGAACTAGCTGTTTTTAACAAATTAATATCTAAGTGAGGTGTTTTACCAATGTTTAACAATTGAAGCTCTGAAATATTAACATTACTTTCTTTGATATCTTCGCATAATTTGTTTGTACTAAGATTAACGTTAGGAATAAAATCTTTGTCAATGGTATCGATTATACTTATAGTTTGGGTATGTAATAATACATTATCCGAAATGGCATCACATTCCGGGGATAGTTTAACTAAACCAGTTAAAAGTAGTTGTGTTTGACGCGGCTTGTCGTCTTTACATAAAATGTGAAGGGTCTCCTCCCGCGGCGCAGTATAAAGCCACGAGTTTGCAGATTGTAATTGATACCAGACAGTATTATGAATTTTCATTACACGGATATCACATTCTTTCAATATGTTTTCTAATCTAGCGGATTTCAGTAGTTCCGATTCGCAAGTATGGACGGTCGAAATCTGGTACAATAGGTCCGTTTGTTTGCAAATCATTGCGTCGTTAATCTTTTTACATTTTGTGATATCTCGATCGGTTAAGTGTGTATACAATTGTTTGTCAGTTCTGAGTCCTATGTACGAGTGTAGCGGGTTTATGAATGCGTAAACGTTTTCTTCGTTCTGTTTGATCGGTAATGGAATCATATGGTATAATATGAAATCATTTTGTTCGATTAATGGAATTTCGAAAATGTAAACTAACCTATGATTTTTATAAAATATACTTAAATCGCTAGCATCGATTAGGTTATTAAGTTGGCTAGGGTCTAAAGTTACAGGTAATCTTTTGTTGTTTGTCATATAATGTGAATCTTTTAAATTATTAAATAATTCTCTAGGTGTAAGTATTTTCGGATGGAGTAATCCTCGGCGCGCTAGTAATATAGCATCGGTAAGTATTGTTAAATCTAGTTCATATTCTAACATCAATTCGGCACATTCTAACAAATATGAATTTGTTTCGGTGTTTAATTGTAATGCGTTTAATTTTCCCGTGTTTTTGTAAATTTCGTCGTTAAGTTTATACAAATTAAAATCAATTTCCTCAAATTTATGTTTATTTTCTGCAAAGGCAAGACTAAACTGATTAATCGTGGATCGCATAATGCTGATTTGTTTTTTGTATAATTCTGTTAGCTGTTTTGAATTGTTATAGACGAGATCTATTTGTTCATTATAGTAATTAGCATCGGATGAATCTAGTGTGCCAAATAAAATTTTCGAAATTTGTCCTACAAAGTCAAATACACCACGTTTGACTCTCGCTCCGCGGTTGTTGAAACGGATTTCGTCATCGAATCGTCCTACCATGTCGTTGATAGTTTCTCGCTCTGTTTTTAATGTTATTAATCTTCGTTTAATACGTTCTAATTCTTGTAGTCCTGAACATGTTATATTGTTTCCGTACATATGGTATCTGCTGTAACATAAGATTTCGATTTTCTCCGCGTAAAATTTCAATATTTTTTCTTTTTCTTCCAATGGCGCAAGATTTACATAACTAATAAACTTCCAGTGGTCTCTAAAAATAAGAAGGTCGCCTAAGTTTTCAAAATAGACTCCTGCCAGTCTCGTTAGTGGTTGGTTAGTAAAGGCCTCAAAAGACTCTGAACTAGTCATCATCGACATCAACATTCTGTAAAGGAAAATATGCGCGTTTTAATTTATTGACATGCAAGATTTGATTGCGTTTGCCTCTTTTAATTTCATAATTTACATCGTTCAGTCTACGTGTAATTTGGAATGGTCCGTCGTATTGATCAGACAATTTTTTACTGCCTGTTCTGACCGTTTCGTGTAATACATAAACGTATTCTCCCGGATCTAAAACTAATGGTTTCATTTTCTTATCGTAATATTCTTTTGCTGACTCTTTAGCCTTTTGTAAATTATTCTTAGCGTTTTTTCTTAAGTAATTCAATCTATTCGTTAAATCTGCGAGAAATTCCTCGTGAGTGATTCCTTGTCTCGGTTCTACAAGTACGGAAGGAAGTCGCGGTTTTCGTCCAAATACTAGTTCGTACGGAGATATTTTTGTTCCTTCATGATAAGCGGTATTATAAGAGAACATAGCGGCATCTAGAAATGAATCCCAATTATTTTGATTTTGATTAATATATGGTTTAAGGTATTCAGCTAATACGTGATGTGAGCGCTCTAATGCTCCATTTGACTGAGGGTGGTAAACGCTTGTTTTTACCTGTTTGATTTTAAAGATCTTTGCAATTCCTTTCATTAACTCTCCTGAAATGTTACTACCTTGATCGGACAACAATTCTTTAGGTGAACCATAGGTATAAATATATTTATTGACGATTTTATCAGCTATAGTCGTACTGTTTGTGTCTAGCAATGGATAAGCCGTGCAGAATTTCGTTAATTGATCCTGTGTGGTTAAGATGTATTTATGTCTTTCTTCTGTTTCCGGCAAGGGACCCACAATGTCGATCGCTACCTTTTCAAATGCCTCACTTGGAGTGTCAGTAATTAACATGGGTGCTCTTGTTTTTACTCTAACTAATTTTCGTTTTTGACAATCATGGCAAGCTTTTATATAATTTTTTACGTCTTGTTTCATACCATCCCATGAGAAGTATTGTTGTATTCGTTTTAAAGTTTTTGTTACGCCTTTGTGACCTCCGATCGCTGAATTATGTAGTTCTGTTAAAATATTTTGTTTTATTATTGGATCAACAATTTCTTGTGTTAACGATTCTAATAGATATACTTTAATTGGTGTATCTTTAAATATATATCTTATCATTTGAGTTATTTTTATTTTATTGTTAGCGTCTCCTATAGGTGCTATCGAAATTATCGTTTGGTTATGTGCAATTACATATTCTTTTAGTTTAATTAAGCAATTAAAAATATCTTCCATATTTATTGGGGTATTTTTATTTTCGCGTGTAACGAGATTTATTTCAGTTAGATGCTTCTTTTTCTTAATTTTAATATTTCCCGGTGCGAGCGTTATGTCTTCTGCTTTATTACCGTTTTTAGAAAGAGAAATTTTAATTTTAGGAGAAGAGTTTATTTCTTTCACTAAAAGACCTTTTATGCTACCTGAAATTTGAGGGATTATATTATCTGTTTCCCACAATGAATCATTTAGTGCGTGTTGTAAAAATAAGCTATAGCTCAAATTCGCATCGCTACTACCTGAAGCTTGTATCTGAAATGTCATTATTTGCGGATTTCTAGAGAGTGCATCTGCATTTGTATTTAGTTTTCCTTCTTTGTATACGACTTTATAATTATATTCTTCTAATTTTAATCGCCAGCGCGTTAGTCGGGATGATGGATCTTTAACATTAAAGAGCCAAGTTAACGGCTTGTGATCCGTGATAATTTTAAATGGTTTACCGTACAAGTAAGGTCGAAAATGTTTCACTGCCCAGACAATAGCTAAAAGTTCTTTTTCTGTTGTATCGTAATTTTTTTCTGCTTTATTTAATGTTCGTGAAGCGTAACCAATGGGAAGATCGCTGCCTATTTCACCTTGTGATAAGATTGCACCGATTCCTTCATCGCTTGCATCAGTAGTTAATAAAAATTCTTTATCAAAATCTGGATATTGTAAAATAGGTTCTCTCGATAGTAACTGTTTTAGTTTTTCATAATTAATTTGTTGCCTCATTTCCCATTTAAATGGTACATTTTTTCTGAGGAGCGAGGTAAATGGTTCTGTAATTTTGCTGAAATTTTTAATAAACCTACGATAGTACCCTACAAGTCCTAAAAATTGTTTTACTTGTTTATGATTTTTAGGGACTGGATATTGCTCGATTGCTTTTATTTTTTCTGGGTTAGGTTTAACTCCCTTATCTGATATTATATGGCCTAAATATGTTAATTCGCGCTTGAAAAATTCACACTTGTCTGGCTGTAAGCTAAGACCAGCTTCTTTGATTCGTTCGAAAATTTGGTGTAATTTTTGTTTATGTTCTTCTAAAGTTTGTGCGTATATAACGATATCGTCTAAATAAACAAAGCAAACATTTCCTTGTAGTCCGGTTAAAACGTTATCCATCAGGCGTTGAAACGTCGCGGGGGCGTTCTTTAAACCGAATGGCATTTTTTTATACTCGAAATGACCGTTAGGCGTGTTAAAGGCTGTTTTTACGGTGTCTTGCGGATCCATGGGAATTTGATGAAAGCCTGAGGCTAAATCGAAACACGAAAAATACCTGGCTTTGCCTAATTGATCTAAGATATCTGATATGTTAGGTAAAGGGTATGCATCTCCAACTGTTTTTTCATTTAGTTTACGGAAATCTATTACTAACCGCCATCGTTTGTTACCATCAACGTCGGGTTTTTTCGGCACTACCCATAACGGTGAGTTATACGGTGAAACAGACGGTTGAATAATATCCTGATCTAATAATTTATTTACCTGATTTTTAATTTCGTTTTTATGGATCGGTGGATATCTATATTGTTTTACGTTTATAGGGATGTTATCTGTCGTATTTATAGAGTGTGTAATTTTATTAGTACCTTTTAATTGATCTCCCGGTAAATAGAATATATCATTAAAATTTTCGATTATAGGTTGTATTGACTGTTTTTCTTCTTCATTTAAATGATCTAATCTTAAATTCTGTTTTAATAATTTTAATCTTTTTGTTACATTATTTGAGATTACCGAGTCTATCTTATATGTAGGGCTGTCCCTCGGGCTCGTGGTAATATCCACTGGCTCTACATCGATCTCAGGTAACTCTAGTTCTACTTCTTTTTCAGTCGTGTTTGTCACGTATGTATACGTTTCTCCCGCGTGATTCACTTTTACTATGCTATTCATTAGAAAAACACCACGTTCTAACTCTTTGTGATCTATGAATGCATTATCAATGTTATAATGTTTCGTTTGTAACATCACAGGGCAAATACTTCTACTCGGTAACGTTATTCGATTACTAAATTCTAATGGGTATCTTTGATTATTACTAATTGTTACCGTTCGCGTTTTGAAGTCAATTTTCGCGTTTTCTTGACGCAGATATGTAGAACCTATAATTCCTTGTTCCTTCAAAGGGAATTTACTGGACACTACATGAAATTCGTGAACTCCCGTATTTGAATGTAAGTATGCAGTTCCGAGAGTTTGTTGCTTTTCTTCGGTTATGCCTTGAATTTCTACTTTTTCATCGACATACACAAGTGTATCGCGCTCTAATGCGTTAGCTTTAATGATGTTAATATCAGCGCCTGTATCTAACAAGAATCTGTCTCCTGAATTTCTAAGCTCTTCGAATGGGATTGATATAAGATTTCTTGAGGTTGTTCTGATTGTATA
Source organism: Linepithema humile (assembly GCF_040581485.1). Lineage (NCBI taxonomy): Eukaryota > Metazoa > Arthropoda > Insecta > Hymenoptera > Formicidae > Linepithema > Linepithema humile. Next base: position 36,871,511 of record NC_090128.1, read on the forward strand.
TGTTCTTGCTCTTGTTCTAGTGATTGAATCGGATGTGCGCGACTCGATATTTGGCCTTGACGTTGCGCGCTTTTCGCTTGGCCATGGTAGTTTAAATGTGAATTATTAGTTGAATTATTAGGTAGGTTGTTAGATAAATTATTATTACGTTGATAATTCGCTTGATTATATTGATTGGGTTGGTTAAACCGGTTGGATTGATAGTTAGTGTTAGAAAAATTTTGGTTACTGTTAAATCTGCTTCCGTTTGGGTTATTATTCCGCGAAAAATTTTGCTCGCGTCTGACGTTATTATATTGGTTATTTTGCCAAGAATTTTGATTTTCACGAGAGGCATTTTGTGAATCGTAACGTTTTTTCCTACATTCGTTTTCTGTGTGTCCTATTTTCCTGCAGTAATTACAAGTTATTCTCGATGTATCGTTGAATCTATTTTGTCTAAATCTTTCTGAATGATAATTAGATGTTGTAATGTACCTAGTTGCACTTTCTATTGCGTCTTCTAACGTGTTAAATTTTTGTGATAAAAGAAGTTGTGCCGTTTAATTGTGTAATCCGCCTAAGAAATGAGTAATTAATTTATTCATTGCAAAGATTCTTAGTCCTGCTCTTGCTGTTGGATCAGGGTAATTAGAAATTGCAAGGATCATTTCAGAGTTTAATTTTCTGGTTCTAGTAGCATAATCTTCAATGGATTCATTTCTTTTTTGCTGAAGTTTATTAATTTCCACTTCCCAATGGTCAAAACTTTTGGAATTTCCAAATTCCTTTTCTAATGCTTTGCATAAATCATCAAGATTATTTATTGTATAGATTGTTCTCACTAACGCGGCATCTCCCGTTAATTTAACTTGTAAGACCGATCTAAAGAAAAATAACCTATCGTCTGGCTCGACTAAGTCATTAACTCCTTTACAATCTGCTGTAAATTGCGTCACTGGAATATTTTTTCCATTAAAAACAGGTATGAGCGATAAACTATTACGGACGGGAAAATAGCTACTGTTACTCGTCGAGGATCTTCGACTTTCTAGATTTGTGCCAAAATGATCTACGCCTTGCGCTGACTCTACCGTTTCTGTTCGATCGTTCATATTGATTGTTTCTAGATTTGAGATTACGTGATTATGTTTAGAATTATTATCGCTAATATAACTAATCGACGAACTACTTTCCGAACTGTCTGTATTATAATGCGCTTTAGTGTCTCTAAAGTTTACAAAATTCATAGACTTACAGAAGTACGATGCGCAGCATATCTATGACGAGATGGTTTCACGCCGCTGGTAGATATAGATGAATTGATGATGATGACGTAGATGAGATGATGATGAGGGTTGACCTTTTTTCGTGCTGGCCGTCCACGGAGTCTCGTTGTTGCTGTCCTTTTCCTTCGTTAGCTGCTGTGCTCGTCCAGGAGCGTCCTGATGCCTTTTTCCTCGGGGTAGGTTGTAAACTACACGTCGTGGTTTTATCGGCTAACAGACAGGATCTCAGCAGGTTGATCGAAATGTGCTCCCGTTAATTTCGTCAGGATAGCACCAAGTTATGATTGACCTCGGTTCTTCTACTTGATAGTCTTGCTTGGCTACGAAGTTTTCTCGAATTCCGGGTCTCTAACTTTCTTTCACTTAATATTAATTAACAGCAATCAGCTCAATTATAGTAAAAATTTCCGCACTTTTACACACAAACAATCCCACCGCTGCCACCAATTGTTACGAGCGTATAGCTACGTAATAGATTATTTAGAATAAGTCGGGACACGTTTGTGGAAAAAGTCTTTATTTGATGTTGCTGGTTTGAGCTTTGATCGAGAACTGAACTGGCGAGAATGATCTTCGTTTAAGGTGCTGTAGGAAAATCGTAGCGGCGGAATGTTTATTGGAAGGAAGCGGTTTTGTCAAAAGGAAAATATGCGTTAGGCATAGGGACAGCGTTTATGTTTATTGCAGTCATCGAAGGGTCATGTGTTTAGGATCAAGAAGGAGTAAAGATAAAAAAGGTTCAAAGGTTCGAATAAAAAAGAGTAATATAAGAAACTATAAGTTGCGGCACGTAACAGTACGAGCACGGCGGTGCCGGTCCCGGTAACGACAATGACGTCGACGACGGCGGGTACGAGCATGGCGGTGCCGGTCCCGGTGACGACAATGACGTCGACGACGGCGAATACAAGCACGGTGGTGCCGGTCCCGGTGACGACAATGACGTCGACGACGGCGGGTACGAGCACGGCGGCAACGATGCTTACGGCGATGCCGGTGACAACGGACACACTACTTTCTTTAAATGTTAGTAACATTTGTTTATTTATAATTTAATTTAATAATTTTTCTTGATAAATTTATTCATAATTTGATTTAAAGTTTGACTTTAAAAAGAAATAGTTAAATAAATTATTAATGTAAATATTAATGATTTAATTAATGATTAAAAGAATTTATGTACTTTTTGAATACGCAAAATATTTTGTATTCATTTTTTTCTTAAAATTATAATTTTAAAATTAAAATATTTTAAATGCTTAATCTTTTAAAGATTTATAGTTATAAAAACATTTTTATGCAGATTCTATATGTACATTATATTTTTGGTACAACAATTAAAAAGGATAATAACAGAAGCAGTTCGTCGAGGAAGAGGAGGTAGGGGAAGAGGCAGGGGCAGAGAAAGAGGCCGGGGCAGAGGAAGAGGCCGGGGCAGAGGAAGAGGCCGAGGCAGAGGAGGCAGAGGTGGACGAAATGGCGTCACTAATGTATATAATTATTACAACTGACATTAATATAAAAACTATTCTACTTATTATACTTATATATTATACTTATACTTATTAATATATATTATACTTATTAATAGATATAATATATATTATATTTATACAGGCATACATAACATACACACACACATACACACACAAAGTTACAAATAAGATATTTTTCTGTAAACATTAAACATTTTTATAATAAATAAATGTAAACTTTTTTATGAGAATAAAAAATTACTATTATATAATAATTTTATTTATAAAAAAATTGTTCTACCCTTTTTCTCATCTTCTTTCCGCTTTTTCAATTTTTCCCTTCCCTCTCTCTCTCTCTCTCTTTATTTTTTAAAATTATATTTTTTTTTATTATTAAAATGGACGAAATTAGTAGCTAAAAGAAATAAATAAGATAGAGAATAAATAAAACAATTTTAACGTAAAATTTGTTTCTTATTGAATATTTCTATTTCTTTTGTTTCTAATATCTCTTGTCCAATGTGCAGCAGCTCTTATGTTAACGTGAATAAAATCGAATAGTGCATCATATTAATACCTTTGGGTTCTATTCCATCTTTTTTGCAACATGCCTTCAATTCTTATATAAAAAAAATTTAAGTACTTTACATTATATATATATATATATATATATATATATATATATACAAGGTGAATAAAAAAGTACTGGAACTCCAGAATATCTCTAAAAATATGAGTTTCATAAAAAAATGTTTCAGATAAAAGTTGTTGGATTTAAAAAGATCTATTTACTGATCTTATCAATTTGACCTTAGGTGGAGACGCGTCGGAGATTGAAAGGTCATCTTCATTTTTTTAAACGGAACTATCCTAATTTTTTTATAGAAATTGATTCCTCGCAATATTCGGCGTAAAAAGTTATAAATATAGGATGGCCAAAAATTGAACAGTTTACGAGATATTTTATATTTTAATTAGACATAATTTTACTCAAATTATGAAATATCTCGTCAAATATTAATTTTTCAATCCTACCTCAACACTTTTATGCACAAAATAATGAGAAGAATCGATTGGTGTACAAAAATACATAGTTGTTTTTAAGAAAAAAATATATTATTTCAGCTACATATTTTTTCTGAAAGACAATTATGTGTTTTTTTTTACACCAATCGATTCCTCTCATTATTTTGTGCATAAAAGTGTTAAGGTAAGATTGAAAAATGAATATTTGACGAGATATTTCATAATTTGTGTAAAATTATGTCTAATTAAAGTACAAAATATCTCGTAAACTGTTCAATTTTTGGCCATCTTATTTTTATAGCATTTTACGCCGAATATTGCAAGGAATCGATTGATATAAAAAAATTAGGATAGTTCCGTTTAAAAAAATGAAGATGACCTTTCAATCTCCGACGCGTCTCCACCTAAGGTCAAATTGATAAGATCAGTAAATAGATCTTTTTAAATCCAACAACTTTTATCTGAAACATTTTTTTATGAAACTCATATTTTTAGAGATATTCTGGAGTTCCAGTACTTTTTTATTCACCTTGTATATATATATATATATATATATATATATAATGTAAAGTACTTAAATTTTTTTTATATAAGAATTGAAGGCATGTTGCAAAAAAGATGGAATAGAACCCAAAGGTATTAATATGATGCACTATTCGATTTTATTCACGTTAACATAAGAGCTGCTGCACATTGGACAAGAGATATTAGAAAAAAAAGAAATAGAAATATTCAATAAGAAACAAATTTTACGTTAAAATTGTTTTATTTATTCTCTATCTTATTTATTTCTTTTAGCTACTAATTTCGTCCATTTTAATAATAAAAAAAAATATAATTTTAAAAAATAAAGAGAGAGAGAGAGAGAGGGAAGGGAAAAATTGAAAAAGCGGAAAGAAGATGAGAAAAAGGGTAGAACAATTTTTTTATAAATAAAATTATTATATAATAGTAATTTTTTATTCTCATAAAAAAGTTTACATTTATTTATTATAAAAATGTTTAATGTTTACAGAAAAATATCTTATTTGTAACTTTGTGTGTGTATGTGTGTGTGTATGTTATGTATGCCTGTATAAATATAATATATATTATATCTATTAATAAGTATAATATATATTAATAAGTATAAGTATAATATATAAGTATAATAAGTAGAATAGTTTTTATATTAATGTCAGTTGTAATAATTATATACATTAGTGACGCCATTTCGTCCACCTCTGCCTCCTCTGCCTCGGCCTCTTCCTCTGCCCCGGCCTCTTCCTCTGCCCCGGCCTCTTTCTCTGCCCCTGCCTCTTCCCCTACCTCCTCTTCCTCGACGAACTGCTTCTGTTATTATCCTTTTTAATTGTTGTACCAAAAATATAATGTACATATAGAATCTGCATAAAAATGTTTTTATAACTATAAATCTTTAAAAGATTAAGCATTTAAAATATTTTAATTTTAAAATTATAATTTTAAGAAAAAAATGAATACAAAATATTTTGCGTATTCAAAAAGTACATAAATTCTTTTAATCATTAATTAAATCATTAATATTTACATTAATAATTTATTTAACTATTTCTTTTTAAAGTCAAACTTTAAATCAAATTATGAATAAATTTATCAAGAAAAATTATTAAATTAAATTATAAATAAACAAATGTTACTAACATTTAAAGAAAGTAGTGTGTCCGTTGTCACCGGCATCGCCGTAAGCATCGTTGCCGCCGTGCTCGTACCCGCCGTCGTCGACGTCATTGTCGTCACCGGGACCGGCCAACACCACCTATAGACAAGGCCTCTCCACTGAAATCATGACGTCATCACTAGTAGGCCATTTATCTGTCAGTTTTCTAACGTAACCTTGTGTTTCATGCGACATTAACGTGAATTTTTTAATAGTGTAGTGTGTTTTGATAAGAGTTTTTTGTTGTGGATAGTTGATGAATGCCTGTATTATTGAGGTAAGTCATAATTTTATTAATTTACCGAATTATGAACGTATTTAGAAAACTGACCATAATAGGTTAGATTTGGATCATACTTGTTTAACAATATAAATAATTAACATTTTTGTAATTGCCGTTACAATTTGGCACACAACATTTGAAAGGCATTGTTATAAAAGAAATACATAATTTCAATAATAAAGAAATTATGTATTTCTTTTATAGCAATGCCTTTCAAATGTTGTGTGCCAAATTGTAACGGCAATTACAAAAATGTTAATTATAAAAATTACGCATACACTCTCTAACATCTTTTTAAACAATTACACAAAAAGACAAAATGATATCATAAGAAGAAAAACAATGCCAGACTGCAAAAGAATGAAACCATTAACTAAAGCTGTTTTATTATTTTATTCAAAGAATTTACTATTATTATATTTAATATATATATATATATATATATATATATATATATATATATAAAGTAATTTAAATTATATATACTTTATTGAATAAAATAATAAAACAGCTTTAGTTTATGGTTTTATTCTTTTGCAGTCTGGCATTGTTTTTCTTCTTATGATATCATTTTGTCTTTTTGTGTAATTCTTTAAAAGGATGTTAGAGAGTGTATGCGTAATTTTTATTATTAACATTTTTGTAATTACCGTTACAATTTGGCACACAACATTTGAAAGGCATTGCTATAAAAGAAATACATAATTTCAATAATAAAGAAGTATGATCCAAATCTAACCTATTATGGTCAGTTTTCTAAATACGTTCATAATTCGGTAAATTAATAAAATTATGACTTACCTCAATAATACAGGCATTCATCAACTATCCACAACAAAAAACTCTTATCAAAACACACTACACTATTAAAAAATTCACGTTAATGTCGCATGAAACACAAGGTTACGTTAGAAAACTGACAGATAAATGGCCTACTAGTGATGACGTCATGATTTCAGTGGAGAGGCCTTGTCTATAGGTGGTGTTGGACCGGCACCACCGTGCTTGTATTCGCCGTCGTCGACGTCATTGTCGTCACCGGGACCGGCACCGCCATGCTCGTACCCGCCGTCGTCGACGTCATTGTCGTCACCGGGACCGGCACCACCGTGCTTGTATTCGCCGTCGTCGACGTCATTGTCGTCACCGGGACCAGCACCGTCGTGCTCGTACCCGTCGTCGTCGACATCATTGTCGTCACTAAGATCTTTTCTTGAAATTAGTCCATCTGATATGGACTAATTGGGCAGCCAAAAAACGAGTGATCTCTAACGGCAGTAGCAGTGTAGCCAGTGTAGCCAGATTTGAAACACAACAGCAGCAGCAGGAATGAAGGGATAACCACACACATGTGCAAGCCACATACATGTGAGCTCCGCGCTTCACATGTACGTGGCTTGCGCATGTGTGCGGTTACCCCTTCATTCCTGCTGCTGCTGTTTGCGTCTCAAATCTGGCCACATTGCGCAGTAGAGGAGATAAACACACAAGCGAAAACAGCGTAATGTATCACATGTACGCTCCTTTCGCTCGTGTTTATCTCCTCCACTGCAGCCTATGAGCCGCGTTTGTTTCTGATATCCTGCTGCCGTATCGCGGCAAATGTTCTAGCGGACTTCGCAAGATGAAAAAGAGAAGAGAGCGGATACTACATGTGTTTACATTCACGATACACTGACGCGGTAATTCGATACCGTTGTCGTGTAGAAAAAAAGTACCGCAAGACATTTATATTATTTCATTTCAATTCGTGTCAAAGATAAAAAATATGGGTGTAGTTTCGAATGTCCCCTACTTCCGATCGACTTGAAATTGTACACATAAAGACTATTTGATGTGAGGAATAAAGTGCGTGTTAATATTTATCAAAATAATGTTAAAAAAATAATAATTAAAAAAAAAAATTTTTTTTTTAAACCGAAGTTGGGACTACGCGCACTTTATTCCTCATATCAAATAGTATTTATGTATAAAATTTCATGTCGATCGGGAGTAGGGGACATTCGGAAGTACATATATCCAAAAATATAACAGATATATTTTTCTTAAACGTTCAAATTTTTAACATTCATTACATGCGATTGTATACATCAGTGCTCGAAATTACTTCAGCTTTTCAGTCGATTCTCACGGCACATGCCTTCTTTCTTCTTCTTACCGTGCGCACTGCTCCAATTAATGTTGGGTTCTTTTCCCTTGATCATTAAAAGTTAAAAAAATTTATTAAAAATATTTTTTTCATTTTTAAATTTTTTATGCGGAAATATTTCAATACATTTTCATGTCACTCATGAGGTACTATTGCTGACGCGTTTTTTTTTTAAGTGGATAGTAAACTAATCGGATAGCGTCGCTCCTAACGCTCGGCGGCGCTGGTCCTAGCGGCTACGGCGCGCGCGGTAAGGAGAGGAAAGGAGGCGTGCCGTGAGAATCGGTTGAGAAGCTGAAGTAATTCCGAGCATTGATATACATCGTATTTGTTTACACACACACACACACACACAATATGTTTATTAGAAATATTATTAACATATATTCCATTTACAAATTTTTTATAATGTGAAACATTTTTTATCATTCATTAAGAAAGATTTTTTAATATAATATATTTCAATTATAATTAAAATGTAAATATTATTTATTTATATATAATTGTTTACATTGCAATTCTTGACATTATTCATATATACAGACATTGTATATATTAATTGAGGGCGCGGATCAAAGAACTCTCCCAACGCTCGAAATCCTGCAAAAGTATTGTCCAAACGTCTCAGAGCATGAAAATTTTGAAAGTCGCAAAATTAAATTTTTTAAATATAGGTTTGTAAAGAATGACGAGACGGAACTTTTTTCTATTTGCAGTTTTTTTGTTAGATGCTTATTTTTATTAATAAAAATAAAAAACTGAAAAATTTTTATAAATTCAATAAGATTTTAAGATATAAATCGTCGTAATTTGGCCAAATTTTGTTGAAATTGTTTGAAATTAGATATACGTATGCAGTATAGTCTAGCGATGCCTACAAAACAATAAAGAAGCTGAAAATTGCCTATTGTTTAATAATAATTAATTGCAAATTGAGGCCAATCGGTAACCACGTTTTTTTAATTTTGTCGACAAAAAGTATCGAGGGAACTTGAAATTTGAAACAACTTCCAGTGAGACATTTGTTCCTCACTATTGAAGGAAGATTTCTGGAAATTTTCAGATCGATTCATTGAAAATTTGCGGAAATATGCATTTTATAAGAAAACATGCGACGTCGCCAATGATAGCTCCGTGAGCGCTGGGCACCATCAGGCAGCGTACTCGCCGTTCGGCTTTCCAGGATTCGATTTTATAATGATTTTTTACAATTTTAACTATTGTTATTTGTTAAATTACTATCGTCCTAGAAACCGCGTCTCTGGAGTATATGTGAAATATTTCGAAATAATAATAATAAAAGTATTTAATTAAGGAACCGTATAAATAATAGTTTATCATTTCGATATTTCGTGGGAAGTGAGCGATTGTTCAAATGTATAACCATTAAAAAATTATTATAAAATCGAGTCCTGGAATACCGAACGGCGAGTACGCTGCCTGATGGTGCCCAGCGCTCACGGAGCTATCATTGGCGGCGTCGCATGTTTTTTTATAAAATGCATATTTCCGCAAATTTTCAATGAATCGATCTGAAAATTTCCAGAAATCTTCCTTCAATAGTGAGGAACAAATGTCTCACTGGAAGTTGTTTCAAATTTCAAGTTCCCTCGATACTTTTTGTCGGCGAAGCTAAAAAAACGTGGTTACCGATTGGCCTCAATTTGCAATTAATTATTATTAAACAATAGACGATTTTCAGCTTTTTTATTGTTTTGGAGGCATCGCTAGACTATACTGCATGCGTATACCAAATTTCAAACAATTTCAACAAAATTTGGCCAAATTACGACGATTTATATCTTAAAATCTTATTGAATTTGGGGATAAAAATTTTTCAGTTTTTTATTTTTATTATTAAAAATAAGCATCTAATAAAAAAACTGCAAATAGAAAAAAGTTCCGTCTCGTCATTCTCTACAAGCCTATATTAAAAAAAATTAATTTTGCGACTTTCAAAATTTTTGTGCTCTGTGACGTTTGGACAATTCTTTTACACGATTTCGAGCGCAGTGCGAGTTCTTTGATCCGCGCCCTCAATTATTAATAGTCTTATAAATTAATACAATATTATGTTTTGGCTTCAATTATTTTTAGAAATAATAATGTGCTTTTTTTGAGTTAATAACCAAAATATTTTTTATTTATTAATATTATGGAACATATACATATAGCAATTATAAAAATGTGTTATTGAAAAAATTATTTTATAGAAATTTGTTGGAATGGGTTCTGTAAAAAAGTTAACAATTAAAATGTTATTAAATATTTATAATTAATGTTACGTGTCATAATTCTGTTGCAGGAAATATTAATTTGGAAAAATGGTCTGCCAATTCTGTTCGTCGTGCCGGTTTATGTGCAAATCACTTCAATATAGACAGTTTTAAGGGAGAAGACAAAAAAAGATTAAAACGTGACGCAGTGCCCATTGGATTCAACGACTTACGAAATAAAGAATCTGAAATAATAATAGAAACAGCTGAGAGAATAAACGAAATGGAAAAAAGGGAGGAACTTAGAAATATAAACAATAATACAACAGCAGGGACGTCATTTGATAGAGCTTGCGAGAATGATGAAATAAATGAACAATTATTTGAACAGCCTCCATCACGAACTTATTTTCCACCACGGTTGAATTTTGATACTTCATCAGAAGAAGATCTAATGGAATGGATACATTTAGAGCCTACAACGTGCGAAAATGTTCCTACGCATGATCAGATAAGTACAATAAATAAAGAAAAAAATGAAAAAGATAAGACTCATTCAGAAATATTAATTAATTCTTTAAAGCGTGAAAATACTCGTTTGCGTCGTATTATAAAATGTTTAAAATTCCGTTTAAAGACTCGGCAAATACCTAAAAAACGAACAAATAAAAAAAGTAAAAAAATTTTTCTAGAAAATTTAATCGAGGAGCAAGAATTGCATCCTCTTGCAAAAGCAATGATAAATTTACAACTACATACGCCACATGCGCCATATACAGAACAAGAAAAAATTCTTTCAAAACAGCTTTTTTATTATTCAGCTGCTGCACTGCGTCGCTTACGAAAGGCAGGTTGCAATTTTCCTGCAGAAAGAACTATTAGAAGATGGCACGAAGAATATAATATGATGCCAGGATTTTGCGATTTTATATTTAAAAAATTACAAGAAAAAATCTCAAAGATATCCGAGGAACAAAGAGTATGCGCTTTGAAATGGGACGAAATGTATATTAAATCGTATGAAGAATATTCACTCAGACTTGATCAAATAGAAGGGCTTGTTGATCTTGGCCCTTTAGGAAGAACACATGAGAGAGCAAAATGCGTATTTGTATTTTGTCTGGACAGCATAAATGCGAGTCATCCCTGGCGTCAACCACTAGCATATTTCCTTCCAGGTAAATGTATGAAAGCGGAAGAAATTGTTATTTTAGTAAAAGAATGCTTAGATAAGTTGAGCAAGACAGGTGCTGATGTGCGACTCGTAACATGTGATCAAGGCACATGTAATCAGAGCGCTTATAGTCAACTTGGCGTGAATTCGGATAAACCATTCTTCATACATAATGAAAAAAAATACTATGCATCATATGATTTTCCGCATTTAGTAAAAAGATTGGCGAGTTTACTAAGACAACACAAATATTTGTATTGTGATGGAAAAGTAATCGCATCATATGCTGATTTTGAATTAACTTGGTCCATTGATGATACCGCAAAAGGAGGCTCAAATTTGTTATCTCACATAACAGAAGCCCATCTTTATCCAAATACTTTTGAAGCAATGAATGTGAAAAGAGCTTTTCAATTATTCAGTCATAAATTTGCAGCCGCAATGAGAACAGCAGGCTACGGAAAACAATTACAGACAAGTTCATGGGAAGCGACGGCTGACTTTACAGAGCGTATGAATAAAATAATTGACGCCTGTAATTCTTATAGCCTTAATATTAAATTTGGTGGCAAACGATTATTATCGTATAAAAATCCTGATATTGAGGATTTATTAACAGATTTTGTTGGATGGTGTTCAAGATGGTCCACATCATCAGAAAGAATATCGAAAATTCCTTGTTTGAAAGGCTTTAGCTTAACAGTACAAGCTATTCTAAAAACATATAAAGATCTGGAAAAGCAATATGAAACATTCGAACTTGCTACTGGATTATGCAATCAAGACTCCGTCGAACATTTATTCTCCAAATTAAGACAGCGCGGAGGATTTAACCCTAATCTACAGCAAGAATGGTTCGTCTTTCTCTTAGACATATACTCTGTACAGGATATATTCAAACAAGTGAAAAAGGCAATGTTCTGTGCCCAGAAACGGAATCTCTTATTAATCCACCGAGTAAATTCATAAAGACAATGGAAAATTTCATGAGTGAAAGTCATACTGTTATACAACATGATATTGATCCTGAAGATGAACTGCTTATGGAAGATACAAAAATTCTCGAAGAATATGATAATATCGAAGATCAGGAAAATATAAATCCGCTTAACTTTTATGATCAAAATGCTATTGCATTTTTCGCTGGATATGTAGCTCGACGAAGCATTGCGAAAACAAATTGCGATAATTGTCGCAATATTATGATGAAAACGCCAATGGATTACGCAACGGAAAATGAAAAGTATATAGAATTTAGAGAATATCCAAACATAGACGAAGACGCTCCTACTGTAACAAAATTAATACGACCAACAGCTGTTTTTACCAAAGTGGTTGAAACACAATTAATAGCATTTAATCAGAAGTGGCAAAATTATTGGGCTTCCTCACAAATTTTGAACAAAATAACCAATGAATGCGTAGATTTAACGAATAAAATACATTGTGGATGGTTCGATAAAAACGATGCGTGCTACAATCATCGACTTCAAGCGCTGAAATATATGATTAGCGTTAAACTATATTCTCGTACGAGATATAATAATCGTGCTAATAAAAAAGGCAGCGCATCTTGCAGAAAAGTCAAAAACTTTTTAAATAAATAAATTTTAGTTGCGATTATAAAAAAAAGTTAGAAGAATAAACCGCGTCTTGGGCACCATCTTATATAATAAAGAAAAATAAATAAATGATGCGAAGAAGAAAGAAAAAAGAAGAGAGAGAGAAAGAAATAAAATAGAAAAATGAAATGACTCAGCAATGCAAAAACTAAGAAGACAATAAAGGTGGAATAAAAGCAATAACAGGTATTTATAAACGGAAAAAGGTATGTATGAAAAAGTCAAATAATGTAGAACGTATCTTTATATAAAAAAAAATAACGAAACTTTCAAATACAATATATTGAAGCAAACATTTCTTGTAAATTATTATTATTATTTATATCTTATAAATCATTATTGCAGGAATACTTATTGCAGCATCATAATATGATTTGTATAAACATATTTTATGACTGAATATATCTCATATGTTCAGTCATAAAATGTTTACAAATTATGTTACTTTGCAGCAAGTATTACCCTCAAATAAGAAGGAAAATAAGCATGAATTTTTCAATTTCGTAGAAAATCGCAATCACAGTTGATATAATTGTATAAATCATTGACTAGCAGATCTCATCACGGAATAAACAAAAGATTTTAGTGCGATTTAATAAGATTATGCTAAGAAATTGTAAAATCATGCATTTCCTGATTATCAATAATGCAAAATAAGATATAAATAATAATGCAATTTAAAGGAAATTAATTAACGTAAAACATATAAAATCATTGGCACACGGTATTTACAATTAAGATAAGACAGACAAATACCGTGAAATATATCATACAAATAATTTTAATAAATCTATAAACAATAAAATACGTCTTGCACATAAATATTAAGAAAAATAGACGTCAAAAACAACTGATTTTTTCAGCTTATTATTAGGAAATGTACATTATGTACATTTCTCCGTGATACGATCTGCTAGTCATGGATTTATGCAATTATTTCAACTGTGATTGCGATTTTTACGTCATGTCTCTTAAAATGAAAAACAAATTGAAAGCCAATGAACAAAAGCAAAAAAAAACATACATCTATGCGCCTATATACTTATATTTATCATCAAAGATTTTAATTTTTTCAATATATACGTTCCACATTAAAAACAATGTTTTGCCAAAATTATTTATTAATAGCTCCTTTTAAAAGAAATATTTTCAAATATAATTTTTAATATTTTACAGCTTTCTTCAATATAAATTTAATGAGTACATTCAGTTTTGACTAAATAATAGTCTAATTAAAAATTCGAAATTTAAAAACTGATTGCAAATAATATATTAAATTTAATACTAAAAAATGTAAATATGTAATTTAATATATAATATAATTTGAAAAAATGAATAAAGTAACAAATAAAATGTTTTCTTACATATATTATGCGAAACTACTATCTGGCTTTGTAAATTAGAATTTATTATTTTTTCTATATTTGCCATATTTGCATAATTTAAAAGTTATTAATATACAGAATAATAATGATTAACAAAGCCGGATATTGGTATTATTTTTATATAAAACCTAAACCTTTTATTTTATATCTCTGCTCTTATTTTATATACATATTTTACACGCATATTTTACACACTTTTTTGTTTTAAATTTATACTATATAACTAACTTAAAATTTTTGTCTTAAATATTTTTAATAATATTTTATATAATTTTATATTTAAATTTACATTTTATTATTATTGTAAATATATATATTATGAACATTGTATATATTGAAAATATTCTGTCGCCTTTCCGTAAGACAGTAAGTATTCTATCATGTATTTTTCCACAATAATTCTTCAATTTATCCATTTCTTGAAACCGATATTAAATTATTTTCCTTTCAATTTCTTCGTGCATAAAATAAATATCTTTGAATGTATAAAACTTTGCATTTATTATATGTACTACATAACGTTATTTATTACATATCGTAAAATTCAGATTCAAAATTTAAGCATAAAATTTAACAGAGAGATAAAAATATTGTTCTTTAACATTACATACGTAGTTGCATATACATGTAGCAGAAATTATTAATAAATAATAGTGTATGGCCATTAGTATGTATTATCGTAGAATAATTGATGTTTTACATTATCTTTTTTTTATTAAATTTCTTAGACTGCAATCATATAATGCATCATATGAACATCATATGAATATCATATCAACATCATGCAATCATGAATATATGCATATGGATATTATTAGAATATATATGATAGTTCACATTTTCAACAAATTTTATAATAAATATCATATTGCAACTTTTATTAAATATTGATCTATTAATAGAGTTAAAAGTCAATTATAACGCACTTTCCGAAATAACCTGTTATATTTAGTGACACGTTGAAATCTCGAAATAGCTGTTATTCTACAGTTCGCCTAATAAATATACGTTTAAAAATTTTTTGTTTAAGTTTATAAATTAAGAAACACTAAATATTTTTCTAAAAAATTATTATTATATATTATACTTCCCAAATATATGTTATAATTTTTGTAACTATTTTAGTTATATTGATAATTAAAGTTTATACTAAAATTTGCATTTATGCTCTGCACATATAAAAATCTGTAAAAATCTATCATTGGGAAAACCTATAATTGTCGTAAAATAAATCATATAATATTTAATTATAATTAAATTGTAAAGTAAAGAAAAATTATAAAAATAGAATTTACAAAAATTAAAAAAGTTTATATATCGCGATTTTTGGATGCAATTTTTATTAACAAAATTGTCACATATATTGATGTTAAAAAGAACTTATTGTAAATTAAGCTTTAACATAAAAATAAATAAATGACACGTGCATGTTTTTATTGAAAATTTATTTTATATACATCAATGTTACCCTACTAGCTCTGTGTTACCGACATTTTGTGCACATAGCATAGAACAGAACCAAACATTGTGCACATAGCATGGAACAGAACCAAACATTGTGCACATAGCATGTTACCCACTGGAAAGTATCATGCACATGGCTTAGTAGTTCAATGTGCACGTTTTGTGCACATAGAGGCGTCTTGAATTGTGGTTGCAGCTAAATCGGGGGGATGACCGCTCTCAGGCTTCTCTCTGCTAATGCCAATGTGGCACCAAAATATCACGTGACTGCTATTCCCCGCACCGCGGAACTTCACACCGCTCGCCTAAAGTAAGTTGTAAGGCGGGAGCACAGACTTTTGCATAAAGCATAACGCATAAGCATAAGGAAATTGATTGGTCCGTTTCCTTATGCATTTGCTTATGCTTATATATAGACCAATCAATTTCTTTATGCTTATGCGTTATGCTTTATGTAAAAGTCTGTGCTCCGGCCTTTATGCTCTATCTCCTTATTTCTATGTCTATGGCTTCTACTCGCACCAATATGCTCCAACCATAGATATATTACATATAGATAAAGCTTTGTGAATCTTACTGCCTGCCAAGATAAAATTATCTTTTCCTCCCTTGCGCATGTGCAATCGCGCATTTATTTTCTGTTTATCCATGACAGCCACGGTGTAAGAATATAATAGCGTTTTCGATTATACAGGATTTGAACGACCCAGGGTTGGTTAATGACGTCATTGCAACCTCTCCACCAATGAAAGACTTGCATTTATAGTAAAATAGTGATTGATCAACCCTGGGTCGTTCAAATCCTGTATAATCGAAAACGCTATAAGGTGATTTCACGACCATTGTATTCTATCAAAAAATCTGTGATCAAGATGTCATAGTTAAGCCATGTCACACAAGATGTCACGTTGGTACAAGATCCCAAGTAAAAAAGGATAGAAGATGTGGATAAATGTGGATAGATGATGAATCTCTAAAGCACATCTATGGGCTTGTTCGTTTTAGCTGCACTGGGGCAGCTCTGGGTCTGCTCTAAATAAGATAATACAGGACAAACTATTTATCTGTCCTGTATTATCCTGTGTAGAGCAGACCCAGAGCAGCCCCAGTGTAGCTAAAACGAACAAGCCCTATATATAATTATAGTCCTAAATAATACAAATTTTTTAAAATAAAACTTTTAACATTGTGTATAAAAATATATATTACTGACAAAATATTTTTTGATTTTTTTATAACAAATTATTCTTAGTTAAATTTGCAGAAAAAATAATTAATAATGTATTCCAGTTTTTATAAAAAATTAAGTTTCTTTAAGAAAATGAATATTTATAATTAAGTTCCGCAGGACAATAAAATTTTAATAAAATTTCTATATATGTATATATATACATGGATAAATATATATTTAATATATATGCATATATATATATTTAAAGACCCTCAACACGTAGCCACCTAGCGGTTCAATGTGAAACAATGACAGGAAAATCACAAAAATTTGTTGCCGTGAAATCACCTTATATTCTTACACCGTGATCAAGATCTATAGAGAGAAGGTTACCTCATGCGCAAAGAGGGACGAGCGGCAAGAGGGGCTAATGCTGTGCGGGGCGAGCGGCAAGAGGGGCAAATGCTGAGCGGGGCGAGCGGCAAGAGGGGCAATGATGATCTCATCGTCAAACAGTAGTTGTCTCTCTCGCACGCTTTAGTGTTTTCTCTCTCGCTCCTTTAATATAGAAATGCTTTGAGTTTTTATAGAAAAAATACTTTTATTTTGTAAAATATTGATAGCACTGGAAATTGCGTAATAAAAATTGAAAAGTAAATTAGAAAGGCGCTATAAATTACATATATTGCAAATTATAGCGCTAGATATTTAACGTTTATAATGTTAAATATCGCTGCAACAGATGCATTTGTAATACAAATTGCTTTGTACTCGTATTTAGACTGTAATATCAATGAAAATAAAATATAATTTGGATATATACACAAAAAACATCATTTGTAAAGTAGTAAAATAAAAGAAAAAATAGTACATATTTAAAAATTATTTTTAAAATAATATTTACTGTTTATATGCATTATTTACAAAAGAAATACTATAAAGAAATTTATAGTATTTTTTTTTTCTGCCGACAGAACACGAGCTTAACGCGGACACAGATGGCACCGTATTTGCTGCCAAGTTCTGAGCGAATCTGCTCGCAAACTGCCAGCAGACTGCTAACATTTTGTTGACTGGGAAAATATTTCATTTGAAAAATGTATATATAATACTATACAGGGTGATTCAGAACAACCCAGGTGTCCTTGCACAGACGTATTCCTGAGTTAATTCTGAGACGATTTTTCCTTTACAAAAATTTTGTCCGCCGCTTATTTTTCAAGTTATAAAAGAAAAAAGTTATCAAATCACGGGACGAATACAGAAGATAGGCAGGAGCGGCGCAACTGGGCGCAACTCCATTCGACACGGGTGATTACGGGACGCACGTTGCGATCAAACACACGTGATGAAACACGCGCCACACACACACACACACACACACACACGCACAACTTTCTCTCTCTCTCTCTCTATCTTCCTCCCTCTCGCTCGCTCACTTACTTTTACAAATTCGACGTCTTCATTCTGTTTGACGGATAAATAATTTTACTGGAGATAAGCAATAAAAATTTACACAGCACTTGACATGCAACAAATCCATACTGAGATTTATAAGACATACATTTTTTTTTGTATCACGTATCGAATTTACTCACGTAAATGAATGATTTATAAATCGATTCATTACTATTAATCACTGCCGAATAATCATATTCCGTTTACTTTTATTAAGAAAAAAGTACACACTACATGCAATTACAGTAATCAATACTTTCACAGATTTACACACACTCACACACGAATCTATCGGTTTGTTATTACTACCGATTAATTATTCGGTGACTAAAAATTATTCGAAGGATACGCCTAACGTGTACACAACGCACGTAGCTCGATGCGGAGACAGTACTCGATGTAAACAATGAACCAGATTATGTTTTTATTGAAAAGTATTGTTACGCCTGTGCTTTTTGCCGCTGATGCTGTGTGTTACAGCTGACGGACCGATCGATAATATCGATCGGTCACTATAAGTTCAAGCCGTATGGCATTTGTAAATAAACAAGTTGTTGCTAAGAGAATGTAAACAATCGATATTATCGATCGGTCCGTCAGCTGTAACACACAGCATCAGCGGCGAAAAGCACAAGCGTAACAATACTTTTCAATAAAAACATAATCTGGTTCATTGTTTACATCGAGTACTGTCTCCGCATCGAGCTACGTGCGTTGTGTAAACGTTAGGCGTATCCTTCGAATAATTTTTAGTCACCGAATAATTAATCGGTAGTAATAACAAACCGATAGATTCGTGTGTGAGTGTATGTAAATCTGTGAAAGTATTGATTACTGTAATTGCATGTAGTGTGTACTTTTTTCTTAATGAAAGTAAGCGGAATATGATTATTCGGCAGTGATTAATAGTAATGAATCGATTTATAAATCATTCATTTACGCGAGTAAATTCGATACGTGATACAAAAAAAAATGTATGTCTTATAAATCTCGGTATGGATTTGTTGCATGTCAAGTGCTGTGTAAATTTTTATTGCTTATCCCCGGTAAAATTATTCATCCGTCAAATAGAATGAAGACGTCGAATTTGTAAAAGTAAGTGAGCGAGCGAGAGAGAGAAAGAGAGAGAGAGAAAGAGAGAAAGTTGTGTGTGTGTGTGTGTGTGTGTGTGTGGTGGCGCGCGCGCGCGCGCGCGCGTGTGTGTGTGTGTGGTGTGGCGCGTGTTTCATCACGTGTGTTTGATCGCAACGTGCGTCCCGTAATCACCCGTGTCGAATGGAGTTGCGCCCAGTTGCGCCGCTCCTGCCTATCTTCTGTATTCGTCCCGTGATTTGATAACTTTTTCTTTTATAACTTGAAAAATAAGCGGCGGACAAAATTTTTGTAAAGGAAAAATCGTCTCAGAATTAACTCAGGAATACGTCTGTGCAAGGACACCTGGGTTGTTCTGAATCACCCTGTATATCTAATTGGAAAAAAATATTATATGCTTTCCCTATTTTTATTCTTATGTAATTAATACAAAATAAATAAATAACTTAATTAATTATTCAATACATACATATACATATTGAATATAGTTATCTTTATTTTATATAATGACTGAAATGATATATACTCTCATTATTTCAGTCATTATCATATAAAATACAAAATAAAGATAACTATTTATTCAATATATGTGTAGATGTATGTATTAATTAATTGATTAATTAGTTATTTTGTATTTATTACATAAGGATAAAAATAAGAAAAGTATATGACATTTTTCTTCAGTGATATATATAGTATTATATGTATATTTTTCATTTATTATTTTGTCATATTTAGTTCATATTTATTTGACACCTTGTATACGCCTATGTCTTCTCGGACATTATATTGGGTGCTTTCCATTTAGTGACTCATGTCGACACAAATCTAGTGACATCATCATTTTTGCTTTCCATTAGATTTGTGTCGCTGTGTGTCAACAACAAGATCTATAGAGAGAAGGTTACCTCACGCGCAAAGAGGGACGCGCGGCAAGAGGGGCACATGCCGAGCGGGGTGAGCGGCAAGAGGGGCACATGCTGAGCGGGGTGAGCGGCAAGAGGGGCAATGATGATCTCATCGACTAACAGTAGCTGTCTCTCTCGCACGCTTTAGTGTTTTCTCTCTCGCTCCTTTAATATAGAAATGCTTTGTGAATGCAAATGCAAATGTGAATATTTATATGATAAAATTTACAGTGTTAATAATTTTCAAATATTTGCTAATAAAATATTATTGAAATGTTTCTGTTGAAATCTTAAAATAATTCTTTAAAACAAATATGGGATATATATTAGGGATCATTAAATATGCGGCAATATTGTGATTATAAAATTATATAATTATCTATAATAAAAATTAAGTATAATAAATATAATAAGTATAATAAGTATAATAATAATAAGTATAATAGCATAATATAATAATAATAAAAGTATAATAATAAAATTTTTATAAGTATCTATAATTATAAAAATACATATATATTATATTAATCTGTTAATATAAAGAAATTTATTAGCGTTAAATTAATTAATAATTTTTTTATATTTATTAGCGACTCTTCTTTCATTATCATCTGCTTTTCTCTTATTACCTACGTGCTTGCGATTTTTTTTGGCAGTATTATAAAATTTAATACGTACATAGGTTCTTTGGAGAATAAATGCACGTACTAGCTCCTCAGGTATGTCGATATTTTTCTTCTTTACTATTGCCATAGTTAAGTTTTTAACAACGGCAGGTCCTTTTTGTAAACCATCTTTATGAAATTTACAAAAATATTTATCCATTTTTTTAACTTGGTTCAGCCATTCTGTAGATGGCTGTGTCAGTCCACCATAAGAAATGTGTTGCAACCAATTCGGGAATACATAATTATGTTCAATATTTGACTCATATGTATAGCACCCCAAAGTTGGATATTTTGTTTTATATTTTCTGGCCAACCAACCTGCTAAATAAAGTAGACCATCTGCTTCACTATCACATTTTATATTTACTGTCATAACGTTATAATCGCAATGTGTAATGGAGGAAATAGTCGATAAACTCTGGACTTCGAATGGTTTTTCTTCGTAATCTGAAGGTTCATCAGTTTTTTCATCACATTCAGGTATTGGAATACCTGAAGCTTTAATAACGGACGAAGACATATATTCGTCATGCACTGCTTCATGCACGTTGCGGTTTTTTTGGACTACACCTGGATTCTTACCAAGGATAATCATACGTATTCTATATTGAGCATCTAATGGGGTAGGGTGTTCATTAGAATCACCTTTTCCACGTACTTGCGAAAAAAAATTTTCAAGACCATCCTGATTTAATTTATAAGTAGCAATATACGATATGCCATATTTAAGTTTCATTTCAACATATAACTGTTTTAATGAAGCAATTGATATAAGAAGTCCTTTTTGAAATATTTGAAGAACTTTTTTCGATTGACAACGCATTGCATTTATCATGTTGTAGACCGTATCGAGAACTTCATTTTGGACGTTGATATTGAGACCATATGGTTTTTTACAATCTACCTTTCCTCCAGTAACATACGAATTCATAAGGTCCCACCACTGGCTGATCTGTTCAATGAAGTTTGCAGTATCGATTGCCACTTTATTATCCAAACCTGGACGATATTGTTTCAGAGCAGTTGCAGTCGTATGCGACAATAATTGAGCTGCTAATGCAACATTTTGTCGTTTAATTTTTTCACAATAAACGTGACCATTTGTTAATTTATGGCAAGAATTAATCTCAGAATTAGTTTCGGCGATTAAACATCGTAATGGTTCTGCTGTTATTATAGTTTTATCTGCTAATACAAAACCAGTATCCAATAGCCAATTTCTAATTAATTTTAGAATGTGTGGTGCATCTGCGAACACATAAACATTTTCTTTGGTTATCGGATGCGGAAAATATGTTTTTCCAGTAGATATTCCTAAAGTTTTCCATAGACCGACGTTGCCACCACCACAGTCTGATACAATTGCTACAACTGAATACGAAATATCATTCAATTCTTTTATTATTTGATATATAATTGTTTCAGTCATTTTTGTATCGAATTGGACGTATACTGGTTGCTTCCAATTTCCGAACAAGCTCCGAACCATTGCTATATGCATGTATTGATGTGGTCCAATAATTTCGTCGTATTTCCGATCATACTCGTATAAAGCGTTGACTTTCATTTCATCGAAATTTAATACCGTAACTTTCTCAATTTCGGACAAAGATTCTCCTTTTATTTTCATTAAATGTAACACATCTTTCAAAATACCTTGCCGCATATTAATAGTAGAGGCCCATCTCTGTAGTGAAGAAATTCCAGGCAAAGGGTAATGTAATTTTTCTTTTAAATATCTGTAACCTTGTTGACTATAATACCGTAAAGCAAATGCCCGTGATATATCATCTTTTGACCAAATTACGTATTTTTTTTTGTTTAGTGCTATATCAATTTGACATTGCGTTAATAATTTATTTAAACAACTATTCAGTCGATTATTATTATTTTTAAGTTCTATTATTTCTGAATTTGTCGCATTCAATTCGGTAATCGCTGCTTCGTACTTAGCTTTGAATTCATTTAATTCTATTTCTAAATTCTTACGAGATTCTTCACTCTCCTCGAATTTTTTGGTTACGCAGTTGAGTCTTATATTAATAATATCACAGAAATGTTCTTCTGTTTGAGTTATTGCATCTTCATAACATCTTAATTGATTATTATTATTTTTAAGTTCTATTATTTCTGAATTTGTCGCATTCAATTCGGTAATCGCTGCTTCGTACTTAGCTTTGAATTCATTTAATTCTATTTCTAAATTCTTACGAGATTCTTCACTCTCCTCGAATTTTTTGGTTACGCAGTTGAGTCTTATATTAATAATATCACAGAAATGTTCTTCTGTTTGAGTTATTGCATCTTTATAACATCTTAATTGATTATTATTATTTTTAAGTTCTATTATTTCTGAATTTGTTGCATTCAATTCGGTAATCGCTGCTTCGTACTTAACTTTGAATTTATTTAATTCTATTTCTAAATTCTTACGAGATTCTTCACTCTCCTCGAATTTTTTGGTTACGCAGTTGAGTCTCATATTAATAATATCACAGAAATGTTCTTCTGTTTGAGTTATTGCATTTTTATAACATGTATTTAGCAATGGATTTTCATCATGTGTTGGTGAGGACTGTTTGAAAATTGTGTGACCTGATTCAATGTTCTCCTTATCTAATGAAGATTGCGTGAAGATTATGTCACTTAATTCAGTGTTCTCCTTGTTTGCATTTAAATCATCAGATATTGGTAAATGCAATGATGGTATTGCTGCAATAAAAGAATCAGAAAAAGAGATTAATAGAGTGCGATTATATATAAACATTCAAAAAATTAGTGTAATACCTTAATACAAAACAAATTAATTTTTCAGCATTACCTGTACACTTTAATCGAGGTTTTGATGATTCGCCCAGTGCTTCTGCAAGACCTCTCTCGTAATCATTTTTTTTTTAAATGATTTGAGCAGATAAAACCGGTAAACTTTTCAAGACTTTTCCCACATACATGTGCCCACTGTTCCTTTAATTGGATGTTCTTGGGCACTTTATAAAATCGAATATGTGGATTCTTTACAATTGCTTTGCAATAAACATTGCCACATCCTGGTACAATGCACTTTGACCGTGCTCCACAACTTGACATCCTTGCTAAAAAGAATAATAATACACAATACAATATTTGTAAAGGAATTGTGATTTCAGTCATTACAATAATAATACCAGATCGACTTAAAAATTATAAAAATTGTATGTATTTTAGATAAAAGAAATATTGTTTAGGTTTAGGTTATGTGGGTTAAATATTTATAATTATATATAATTATTTATAAATATATATAATTATTTCTTCGGTTTTGTTCATTTGAATATGTTAGGGGAAATAACAGACAAAATAATTAATATACGTACCTTCGATTTTTACTATATAACCTCTTCAACTTGAACTTGACACATGAAAGTCAATAATGAGAGCGAGTGACAGAGTTAGAAAAGGAAGAACTTTGAAAGAGAGAGACAGCTATTGTTTGTCGATGAGATCATCATGCTCCCCCCTTACTTCGTCGCCCCTCGCCTACAAGCTGTATCTAGCTCCCCCCTTACTTCGTCGCCCCTCGCCTACAAGCTGCTTCTAGCTCCCCCCTTACTTCTTCGTCCCTCGCCCATAACCGGTTTGCCTGAGGTAACCTTCTCTCTATAGATCTTGTTGTTGACACACAGCGACACAAATCTAATGGAAAGCAAAAATGATGATGTCACTAGATTTGTGTCGACATGAGTCACTAAATGGAAAGCACCCAATATAATGTCCGAGAAGACATAGGCGTATACAAGGTGTCAAATAAATATGAACTAAATATGACAAAATAATAAATGAAAAATATACATATAATACTATATATATCACTGAAGAAAAATGTCATATACTTTTCTTATTTTTATCCTTATGTAATAAATACAAAATAACTAATTAATCAATTAATTAATACATACATCTACACATATATTGAATAAATAGTTATCTTTATTTTGTATTTTATATGATAATGACTGAAATAATGAGAGTATATATCATTTCAGTCATTATATAAAATAAAGATAACTATATTCAATATGTATATGTATGTATTGAATAATTAATTAAGTTATTTATTTATTTTGTATTAATTACATAAGAATAAAAATAGGGAAAGCATATAATATTTTTTTCCAATTAGATATATAGTATTATATATACATTTTTCAAATGAAATATTTTCCCAGTCAACAAAATGTTAGCAGTCTGCTGGCAGTTTGCGAGCAGATTCGCTCAGAACTTGGCAGCAAATACGGTGCCATCTGTGTCCGCGTTAAGCTCGTGTTCTGTCGGCAGAAAAAAAAATACTATAAATTTCTTTATAGTATTTCTTTTGTAAATAATGCATATAAACAGTAAATATTATTTTAAAAATAATTTTTAAATATGTACTATTTTTTCTTTTATTTTACTACTTTACAAATGATGTTTTTTGTGTATATATCCAAATTATATTTTATTTTCATTGATATTACAGTCTAAATACGAGTACAAAGCAATTTGTATTACAAATGCATCTGTTGCAGCGATATTTAACATTATAAACGTTAAATATCTAGCGCTATAATTTGCAATATATGTAATTTATAGCGCCTTTCTAATTTACTTTTCAATTTTTATTACGCAATTTCCAGTGCTATCAATATTTTACAAAATAAAAGTATTTTTTCTATAAAAACTCAAAGCATTTCTATATTAAAGGAGCGAGAGAGAAAACACTAAAGCGTGCGAGAGAGACAACTACTGTTTGACGATGAGATCATCATTGCCCCTCTTGCCGCTCGCCCCGCTCAGCATTTGCCCCTCTTGCCGCTCGCCCCGCACAGCATTAGCCCCTCTTGCCGCTCGTCCCTCTTTGCGCATGAGGTAACCTTCTCTCTATAGATCTTGATCACGGTGTAAGAATATAAGGTGATTTCACGGCAACAAATTTTTGTGATTTTCCTGTCATTGTTTCACATTGAACCGCTAGGTGGCTACGTGTTGAGGGTCTTTAAATATATATATATGCATATATATTAAATATATATTTATCCATGTATATCAGTGCTCGGAATTAGTCTGAACATTTCAGCCGATTTCCGTGGTATACGCCTCCTTTCCTCTCCTTACCGCGCGCGCCGCAGCCGCTAGGGCCAGCGCCGCCGAGCGTTAGGAGCGACACTATCTGATTATGAGTGGGTTCTTTTCCCTATTTATTAAAATTTTAAAAAATGTATTAAAATTTATTAAAAATAAATTTTTTATTTTTAAATTTATTAAGTGGAAATATTTCAATAGATTTCCACGTCACCCATGAGATACTAATGCTGACGCGTTTTTTTTTAAATGGTTTCCCCCGTAGACCTATTCCACTAAAGATAAAAATAAATTCTTAATTTAAAAAAAAATATATATGTAAAAGAGATTTTCTTAATTAGATTTTCTTAGCCTTTTATGAGAATGAACAATTGATGCAATAATGTAGATAAAAACCACTTTTTGAAAAACGTGTTAGTATTAGTACCTCATGGGTGACGTAGAAATCTATTGAAATATTTCCACTTAATAAATTTAAAAAAAAATTTATTTTTAATAAATTTTAATAAATTTTTTTAAATTTTAATAAATAGGGAGAAGAATCTACTCATAGAACCTAATCAGATAGTGTCGCTCCTAACGCTCGGCGGCGCTGGCCCTAGCGGCTGCGGCGCGCGCGGTAAGGAGAGGAAAGGAGGCGTATACCACGGAAATCGGCTGAAATGTTCAGACTAATTCCGAGCACTGATGTATATATATACATATATAGAAATTTTATTAAAATTTTATTGTCCTGCGGAACTTAATTATAAATATTCATTTTCTTAAAGAAACTTAATTTTTTATAAAAACTGGAATACATTATTAATTATTTTTTCTGCAAATTTAACTAAGAATAATTTTTATAAGTATTAATATAATTAATAAAATGTAATTAATACATGTAATATATTTTATTAATATAATAATAGGCAAAGTTTAATTTTTTAAAACAATTGTGTATTCTACTTGTTTACTGAAAAAGTGGCATTGATACGTATGTACAAATAAAATGTGTACGGATAAAATAGAGACTCATCATATAAGAAAATATATTCACAAAAAATTACGCATTTCTTATATTAATATAAAAAGTTAAATTTTATTAATTATATTTTATTTATTAATATAATTAATTTTATTAATAATAACATTAATATAATTAACAAAATTTAACTTTTTGTATTAATACAAGAAATGCGTAAATTTTTGTGAATCTATTTTCTTATATGATGAGTCTCTATTTTATCTGTACATTATTTATCTGTACATACGTATCAATGCAATTTTTTTCAATAAACAAGTAGAATACGCAATTATTTAAAAAATTTAAATTTTGCTTATTTATTTAGTATAAAATATTTACGTCAATCAATTAGTAGTTGTCTAAATGTTCCTGAAACTCCGAACAAATCGTGCGGATTTATTACAGAATTTGTTCGAAGAGATTCGTTGACTTTACGTTTTTCTTCTTTTAGAAACCAATCCCTCCGTTCGACTAGTTTTGCACGCCACATATCTGGAAATATAACAATATGAAAATTAGCTTGTAAATATTGAAAAAAAACTTTAATGACTTTTTAATATTTAAATAATCAATACTAATAAAAATAGACATTTTTAAGTATAGATAAATTTAAAAACTAGTTTGTTGATTGGAATAATTATGTATTATTGCGAGATATAATAATTAAGGTAACAATTATTTTCCATCAAACATAAAAATGTTACGTATTTATTATTTTCTAATGTTTTGTGATTTTGTTATTAAACTGATAGAATTATTGATAAATGTATGTATATAGAATGTTGACGATATTTTACCTGTTAAAGCATCCATTGACGGTTGTTCACCGCCATAATCTATTGGCAGAATAGATTTTGGTATTTTTTTATACAATGATTCTATTCCGGATGTATGAATGTGTATCTGAATGAAATGGTAGCATAGATTAAAATTGTAAAAATTTAATTGTTTTAACAAAGACAAAACAAATATTATTTAACAAAATATATTTCTATTAATTTAATTTAGACTTACTCTGTTGAAAAGTTTTGCCCTCAATATTGATTTAGCCGCTTTCATGACTATATCAATAATTTGTGGTGCATTGATAAGATAAATTGCTTTTATTCTTAAACCATATGCCATCTAAATAATTTAGAAAATATAAATTATTTTAAATATAACACAATACAATAAATTATTTTCTTATTAAATATTATTATAACAAAATCGTAATTACGTACCAGACAGGAGTCAAATTTAAATAAAATTGGCGTAAACTTTATTATATGATTGATATTTACACCGGCGCAATCCCAAATTAAAATATTCTTAGTAACTATATCTTCTTCTATGCGCACTTCTATTGTCATTAAGCGATACCTGTGACATTAGCATATAACGTACATTTTTTCTGCTTTCGGAAAAAGTCGAAAGAAAATTTTTCTATTTATTCCGATTTTTCAACATCTTTAGCTTACAACATGCGATCTACTTGTGAGTAATTTTTTTCATGAATTAAGTTATGGACAATTGCAATGCTCGACAATTTAATCTTCTGAGAAATAATATTTGCGGGAAAAAATCGTATTCCTGCTTATTTACTGTGATAATATAATTACTCGTATCTTCTCCGTAGTACGTTTACTCTACTTGATAGACTTGAATGCTAGGAATAGCAGATTGATAGCAAATTTGCTATTAATTTAGATCAGAGCTCGGCGTTAGTTGCACATTTCGGCTCGATTCTTGAGACGACGCCTTCCGCTGTCCCACCACCGCGCGGCCGCTGGCGGCCGAGCCGTCGATAGCCTTGCCTCAGGAGCGCCTGTGTAACAAATAGGCTGAAAATTTTATTTTCTGAAAGGTGCCCGCTCATCATCAACCTATTTGTTACACAGATGCTCCTGAGTCAAGGCTATCGACGGCTTGGCCGCGCGGTAGTGGGCGTCGCACAGTGGTATATAAGCGGAAAAAAGTATATTTTTCAAATATTTTTTACTAGGTTTATTTCTGGTATAATTAAGTCTAAAAATGTAGCTTTTTTATCTTATAAAAATAATCTTATATGTTAAAATTTTAATCTTCGATTTTTTTTCAAAGATATGGTGATGCAGCAGTGGTATTGCAGTTATCCTGCACGCCGATTAAGCGGTTTCTCAAAATTGACTATCATAAACACCGTTCCAGCATCGCCATTTTGTAAAAAAAAAAAAAAAAAAAAAATTCTGTATACTTTAAGATGTGTATAATAGTAAACTTATAACAGATTTGATATTTATTTAATGATTTTTTCTAAAAAAAATTGCCAAAAATAACGTTGATTTTTCAGGTTCAAAGTGGTGTAACCCCTTAAACATTTAAAGTTTTCTACATTAGCTCCGTTTACCTTCGACCTATTTTTTTTATAGATATTCCTTATATCTTTACAAACACATAAAAAAAAGTTTGGCTGCGCTTAATTGCGCCTTTTCGTCTTTTGAGGCAGGAAAGCTAATGTTAACTATCTTTAAAAAAAAACAGGATTTCCTTAGCAACTATACAATAAAAACATCTGACTCTCTAATTGATATTGTAAGGTTTTTTTTCCACTGAGAAACAGAGTTTTTTAAATTAATGAAAGATATATTAATAATGGAAATACACTTGTCGCAATATATTCGTCTTCTCGACTCGGCGATCTCTCCTTCACTACTCGCTCGCTCGCTTACTAGTTTAGACCAAAACAAAAACAGCCCGCATGCATCGATTTTTAATTTAATTTAAATATATATATATATATATATATATATGAAAATATGAAAATTATTAAACTATTTTAAAAATTTATTAAACTATTAAACACTATAAAACTATGAAATTATTAAACTATTAAACTATTAAACTATAAATTATAAACTATTAAAATTGCAATATATATATATTGCAATTTTAATAGTTTATAACTTATAGTTTAATAGTTTAATAATTTAATAGTTTCATAGTTTAATATTATTGTTTTGTTCTTAAGATTAGACATCTAACTTTCTTCTATAAAATATTGCAATAAATCTAGTATTTCAAAAATTATAAACTTTTTTCCGGGAACACTGCAATTTTACCCAATGTGCGTCGTCTCAAGAATCGAGCCGAAATGTGCAACTAACGCCGAGTTCTGATTTAGATACATAATCTGCCAATAATGCTAACATTTTACTTATTGGTACTAATTTGATACATTTATATACTCGGAATACAGTTACACATACGTACCGCACATCTACCCAAGCATCATATTTGGAGCCACCGTAATCTATTATCCGGGATATATGTACTCTACATTTATCTGGCGTTAACATTGGCAAAGGGATGAATTGTCTGAAATAAATATTTATAAAAATATCATACGTGTTTGCAAGCACAGAAATAGATTTTAAATTATTGTGCAAACGTTTTTGCAATTCTTACAATTATTTGTTAATATTTGTTACTTTATACTATAAAATCAAAATTAAAATTTTTGAATAATATTTTCTACATTTAAAATATACAAGGCAATATGTGGAGATTAAAAAATAACTTATAATTGACTTAATTGCTTACAAGTATGTGTTGTATAGTTTTATATCATCGCTAAGAGGATCAAGATTATCGTAAATTTCAGGAATAAGATTATGAAGAGTGTAAAGCATATCTAAACATTTTGTGGCTTTTTCGAAATCAAATTTGACGGTAGAAATGAAAAATTTTAATCGTTGGTCGGAGATATCTGTAAAATGTAAAATAATGCTCATCATTATGTAAGATTCATTCAATAAAAAAAAACGATAAAAAATTACAAATAAAATATTGTGGATTTTTTATTATTAATCATGGATATCATGATTATTAAACCACTATATTTTTAGATTTTTAGATAATTAACATATTAATCGATGATAAAACTGATCGATTAAAATTTAAAAATACTCACCTTGAGGAAGATGAATTTGTTGTTTTAACCACAGCCGAAATTTACATAATAACTCTAACAAAAGATCTTCGTTTCCACCATTATCCTCCAGCACTTCTTGAAGTGTAGGCATTTCGAGCTTCATCACTTTTGTTATCACCGTTTCTTTATCAAATTGCTTGAGATATGTGCAAACTAAAATTATTGCATATATTAGGCAATATTTTAAAGCTACATGCTTTATTCGGAAAAAAATTAAAAATAGAGATTCTGTTTCAATTTTGGGTTATCTAAAATAAGATAATGATTGATTATTATAAAATATTTATATTAATTTAAATGAATTTTCTTGAATATAAACAAATAAAGAAAGAAGTACACAGTATTAGTTTGATGTTTAAAGCAATTTAAGAATTTTTTCACATTTTCTTCTTAAACACGGAAAAAAATTTTCTGACATATCAAGATTTACATTATTGTAGCAAAATATCTTTATAACTTATATTTTTATTATAACAGCGTAAAATTTGCTGTGACAGTAAATTCTTTCTTTCCGTGTAGCGTAACTTTGAAATAAGTAGATAAAACTTAGTTTTCATCCGAAATTCGAAAGCCGATATTATGTTGGATGATAGTCTCGCCGATTAAATTTTTAATAAAATATTAATAGTTGTAACATTCTTTGATAAATAAAATCACTCACAATAAGATCGTTAAAAGGTACAGTGGATATGTTGATCAGAAAGATCTACATCTACATAAATATTTTCTTGACAGCGTGTTCTTTTATACATTTCCACACATTGTCAATAACAAATCAAATCAAAGAACGATTCGATTATACATATACATATCAAACTAGGATGTAATTACTGATTATGCACATTCATATTCAATATCAGTGATACAAACTCGAGTAGGACAGCACCAAGGACATCGTGGAGAAGAGGGTACGCACACAAGCAAAAACCGTATCCGTGTGAGCTCCGCGTTCGCCTCTGCTAAGAGATATTCGAAAGATGCTAATATATTATGTTGTGTCTCCTTTCTATTAAGCTGGAAACAGCGGACGATAAATGCCAAATAGTAAGTGTGGCAAATGAGTAAGGCGGGTGGCTAGAATATCGAAAATTTTCAAGACTTTTTGCAACTTTTTTTTTTTCGTATTTGTTTTTAACAGTGTATAATCAAGTATATTATTAGATAATCCTTTTTTTGATTAAAAAATATTATTTTATATTTATT
Organism: Linepithema humile; assembly: GCF_040581485.1. Taxonomy (NCBI): domain Eukaryota; kingdom Metazoa; phylum Arthropoda; class Insecta; order Hymenoptera; family Formicidae; genus Linepithema; species Linepithema humile. The sequence continues at coordinate 36,903,806 of NC_090128.1, forward strand.
AAAAATTTTTGCAATCACACACCCACAAGAAATCCAATCGTATAAATCGGTACTTTGCTTTCAATGTTTTTATGATAAATATCATTCAAAAATGTGCAAAAAATTTTTTTTTGAAAAAGACTCCAAAAGCGATAATTAATATAATTGTGATTGTGTATCATTGTAATTTTATGTAATACAGAAATAAATTTTATTGCAGAATTGTAAAATAATTTTTTGTTTTTCTATTGACAATAGCAAATCAGTATTTTTTTCTAAAGTTATTGGTTTAACATTCTGCCCTGTTCTGTTGTAATCATGTGTTTCTGATTCTATTAAAACTTGTCTTTAATATTATTAATTCTATTAATACTTGATGTGATTTAATTTTGTAAGTTTTTATTATAATTAAAGTATAGGAAAGAGGATAAATATTTTAATTTTTATTATTTTTTTCAAAAAAAGCCAAAACTATGTACATATATTAACATATATTATTTTTTCGCAAAACAAAATAATGATAATAACAGCCCAGGTAGCATATGCTCATTTCATATACGTTTCCTATGTGTATCTAATGTTTTTTAACCGTCAAGCATCAATAAAAAACGGTTTTGTAATCATAATTTAAGAAACGTTTTTTCCACGATTTAAAAAAATTTTTTTTTTTACAGGAAAATTTTTAAAAATTTTATTTGTTATTAAAAAAACACATAGTTGTCTTAAAGAAAAAATATGTAGTTAAAATGATATCATATCATATTTTTTCTTGAAGATAACTGTGTTTTTTTTTACACCAATTAATCTCTCTCATTAATTTGTGCATAAAAGTATTGAGGTAAGATAATTGAAAAATAAATATTCAACGAGATATTTCATAGTTTATGCAAAATTATGTTAAATTAAGGCAGCGCTCGGAATTAGTTGCACATTTCGGGCCAATTCAAGAGACGACGCCTCCTGTCCCCCCACTACCGCCCGGCCGCTGGCGGTCGAGCCGCCGATAGCTCTGACGCAGGAGCGTTTTATATAAGAAATAGGCTCGGTTGTTGAGGCACCTCTCAAAAAATAGTAATATTTTCTTTGCTACATAAATAATGTTTATTTTCATTAATAATTAAATATATATATTATGTATTAATAAGAATAAACATTATTTATGTAGTGAAGAAAATGTTACGATTTCCTGAGAGATGCCTAAACAATCCAGCCTATTTCTAATATAAAACGCTCCTGAACCAGAGCTATCGGCGGCTCGGCCGCCAGCGGCCGGGCGGTAGTGGAGGGACAGGAGGCGTCGTCTCCAGAATCGGCCCGAAATGTGCAACTAATTCCGAGCGCTGAATTAAGGAGTTACACCACTTTGAAATTTTGAAAAAATCAATTTTGTTTTTTTTTTGTTTTTGTTAAAATGTTAGTTTAGAGTCTTAAAAATATAATTTTATTCATCATTTATTCATCATTATTGAATTTTATACACAAAATATCGTTATAAACGAAACTTTAAACGCGTTTTTTTTTAAATAACATCTTTCAAATCGGCGTGCAAGATATCTTCTACAATTTTGATCCGATTCACATGAAATTTCAAGATAATCTTCTTTTTTGCATAATCTAAAGAAGTACATAGGGATTTTACGATATATTAAAAACTTTTTTTACTACAAACATTTTTAATCAAAATTTTTTGGGTAAAAACGGTATTTTTTTTCAAATGTTTACCATTTCTACAAAAATCAATATTTCTAGATATTCTTATGAACATCTTTAGTAAATATCATGTAAAAAATAAACATTTTTAGTTTTCTGATCTAAGTCGAATCGTATTGCAGTTATCCTGCACGCCGATTAAGCGGTTTCTCAAAACCGACTATCATAAACACCGCTCCAGCATCGCCATTTTGTAAAAAAAAAAAAAAAACAACAATAATAATAATAATACTTCTGTATACTTTAAAATGTGTATAATAGTAAACTTATAACAGATTTGATATTTGTTTAATAATTTTTTTAAAAAAAATTGCCAAAAATAGCGTTGATTTTTCAGGTTCAAAGTGGTGTAACCTCTTAAAGCAGCGTTCAGAATTGGTTGCACTAAGGCACTATAAACGGGAGTATTCTCACGTCTGCGTCATTTTTGCTTCATTCCCCCACTCCTTGCCCTCTCGCCCTTTTAGCTTCTTAGCTCGCCCTCGCTGAGCTAAGAAGTTTATGGTGATTAGGCGAGAGGGTAAGGAGTGGGGGAATGGAGCAAAAATGGCGCAGACGTGAAAATACCTACATCTTTAGTGCTCTAGTTGCACATTTCGGGTCGATTCTCGAGACGATGCCTTCTGTTGCCCCACTACCGTCCGGTCACTGGCGACCGAGTCGCCGATAGCTCTGGCTCAGGAGCGTTTTATATAAGAAATAGGCTGGATTGTTTAGGCATCTCTCAGGAAATCGTAACATTTTCTTCGCTACATAAATAATGTTTATTTTTATTAATACATAATATATATATAATTATATTTATATATATATATATATATATATATATATATATTTAATTATTAATGAAAATAACCATTATTTATGTAACGAAGAAAATGTTACGATTTCTTAAGAGATGCCTCAACATCTTAGCTGGGAGGTATCAAAAGTCAAGAGCAACTACTTAGTATGATAAATAGATATACTGACGCAATAGCATAATTTTTCATGCATAGCTATTATACATATATTTTTATTATCATATTTACATATTAAACATTATACGATTATTGGTTACGGAGATACAAGAATTTAAAGTAAAAAAAGCAAGTTTTCCATTAATCCTTGAACGCTCGGCAACGAAAAATCAGACAATTAATCGCCGACCACTCAACCTAAAAGAAAAGTTTTAAGCTTTCAAATGCTTCTAATGAAACTTTTCTCAGATTTTTTATGCGTTGTGTACGTTTCCAAAGTCAAGCAAAAAATTTTTATTTGGAGCTACAGATTTGAATCTTTAAAGATTTTGCTTTTCTTAGAAAGTTGATATGACTTTTTGTTACAAAGTTACAACCGTTTAAAAAATACCTTTTTTTCCACTAAAGTCAAGTAATCCCTTAATTTTTTTGAAGAGTACAGTTTTTAATATTCACCCTAAAAAAACTTTCAAGACGTATTTTACTTTTTAAATAATAAATTTTAGACTTAACAAGAATGTGATTTGATAAGAACGTGACTCGGCATTATATTGGGGGCTTGATCGAATTAGTCCATAAGAGTAAAGGATCCTAAATTTATCGTGGACGTTCTGTTTCTACTAAACTAACTGAAAATATTCTGCGTGGAGTGTCGTCAAATTGCTTGGAAGAAATAGTTTGCGCGCAAATATAAACACTCCTCTCTCTCTCTCTCTCTCTCTCTCTCTCTCTCTCTCTCTGTACAATTATTATCTAGTTGTAAAAAAGACGTCAAGTACACATAGCAAACACATAGCAAAGATTAACAGAAGTTTTTGCTTCTCTAATTATACTGCATGAAACGAGAAATCAAGCTATTTACATAAACAGAGTTATTACTATACTAATTATAGAATTAATTATGCGAGATGAATATGTAAACAAATGACAAGCATCATACATACATGATATCTGATAATAATTACGACAATGCTCGTAAGCTGGTAGAAGAGAGTAAACCGAACAGAAAAATTATTTGCGCATTAGATACTTATCGCATTAGGTACTCGATATAGCTATTTCGCTTCTACACGGAGAAAATTTTATATTAATTTGTAATACAATTTTTAATTACATTTTACTATTTTTGTATTATCGGTGGACCATCATGGGCTTTATAGAATAAATTATAATACAATAAAATTTGAAACTAACACTTAACTACCTAACATGTTTTATAATATGCCATAGTAAAAATTCGGGTAAATATGCATTTTAGGTCACACCTCACCAATTTTGTTGCCCTTTTGATATGTTGTAGCGGGGGAGGGGGGGTGTTCTAAGTAATTCCCTGCAAAAAATAAATGGGGAACGGCTTTGGTTTAGGAGATATAACAAATTAAAGTTTCACAAATTTAATACTCTACTTTAGGTGTTATAAGCTGATATTACGAACAGTGAAATTTGTGTATGTCGTACTAATCTGTTGAAGAATGTAAACAAAGTTATATGATCATAGATATTATGTCAACAGTTTGCTACCTATTTTTCGCAGTTCGTTAACAGCGTTCAACGTGCGACTGCATGAATTAAATATTTATGGAATACGTGTGGGCTTAACCTTCATTCATCTTGATAATTTTGTCGATAAATTGGAACCATTGGTTAAAGTTAATCGACAATGGAAAAATATTGTAAAAAAGTCGATAAATATGGATACGTAAATTACGATACATAATGGAGGCCGTCGCGTAACACATTGCAAATTAAATCTAAGGTGAATCGATTTAATAACAAAGCTCATTTGTTAAGATGGAAGCTTGGAGAAGAGATAATAAAAGTGTTCATACATCGAATCGACAACCACGAAATGGCTGTTATCAAATCGGAATGCAAATCAAAATCACGCATGGAACTCTCGCTGATGGAATCCTTATTGATAGAGAATTTGTCGGCGGTCAATGAAAAACTATCGCCGATTGAGAAGTTCTATCATGGCCAAAGCATCTTTATCACCGGCAGTACCGGTTTTTTAGGAAAGCTGTTTGAGTGCAGAGCGCTTTAGAACTATACAAGAAAAATTTGGCGATTCAAATTTTCTAAAAAATCTGAAACTTTCCAGAAATATAATACATATAAACCTAATCAAAAAATTATTTTTTGTTTTGGCTAGAAAACTGTTATAAGGATAGAAGCACCCTTCAAAAAAATTTTAATATCTTCGTGAAAAAGATATTTAAAAAATGTTAAATGCAAAATGTTAATGGTTATTATACTGAGATAGCAATTAACAATATACAATGCATAATTAAGTCTCATTTTTATTTTTTATTATGTAAAATTTCCTAAAATGTAAATTATGTAAAACGCTTATATTTTATCAGTTACATATTGCGTTTCTAGATGGTAACACTATAAAGAAATAATATATTAGAAAGGCATTGAGAGCCGTCGCGGGATGTTAATGCGAAATTTTAATTTTTCTTAAAGAAATTAATTTATTAGTCTACGTGAGACAGTTAACTTTGTACACCGATCTCTGGTTCGAAATACTTAAAGTGTATGAAAATTTTAGTACATTGTTCTCACATATGGAGGATCAGTAAGTACTGATAGGAATTATTAGAAAGAAAGGAAGAGAGAAAAAATATCAGGGCGCGAATGGCTAAGCCGGGACTATAAAAAAAAACCTGCCTTTAAACATTTCTTAACAAAAAATTCTATTACAGCACAATGTTACAAATTTTCCATGTTAAAAAATACACTGACACATCAACTTTGAATGGCTTGAAAGTAAAGAATCAATTGACAGATAGATTTCGCACTTCACATGGGTTCATATGAAGAGTGAAGTTGTACAACCAATTAAAATTTAAAACTCTACTATTGACTTACAAATGTCGCTCCGCGAATTTTTCAGACTGCCCTCGTATATTAAACATTGTCTTGATAGACATTAATTAATAATTTAATATATGTGTTAACGTTTTTAGCTTTGATTAATCGAAAAAATTTATCGTTTTTCCGTAAAAATTTATTTTGAATTTATTAATTTCTAAAACAAAATGTTATGTTATAAACCTACAAAAATATTCAGTATTACAATAATAAAAACAATAGCTTAAAGACTCTAGCTAAATGTAAAAAATAGCAATTGTTAAATTTTGCTTCTTTTTATTCTTCAAACGTTTTGCTCCATCTTTATAACCATCTCCAATGTTTTATAAATATTGATGAACTAGCCATTAGACAAATAACAAATTTATGGAATTCGATTATTTTACAATTTCAAATTCAGCTTAATTGTGTTGTGTCATTAAAAAAAAAATTAAAGCAATGTGCTGTAAAATTTGCAAAGAAATTACGTAATCAAATTGTACTTTGTTAATAATTTTATGATCTAAGTTATTTCTGTATAGATGCTGTCATTATCATTAGCGAGCGACTCGCTCGATTGATAAACAGAAAAAAATAAATAATTGCTACTCAGTGACCACACCTTGCTAATCAGTCTTCAAGTTCTTTTTTTTATTGTTGCGTCATTAATTTGTATTCTAAGAGCTCGGGATTTCTTTTAAATCAAACGTAGAAAAATTGAAATAAAAAAAACTCATGTAAAGCTAATCTAGTAACTGTTAGATAACCAAAAAAAATTCTTATCGTCCTTCGATAGTTTTATATTTTCATATTTCTTGGAATTGTTTAAGAACTTATATAAATGTTATGTCTGATGGTTTTACATTTAAAGGGACCACTCACTTACAGTTTTTGAAGAGGCACACCAGAACTGCAGAGCAAAACTTCTACCATTTGTTAAAGAAAAAGATTAAAGTCGAAGATTTATTATAAATGATAAAAGTTATCGATTTTTATTAATCTTTTATAATGAATTTCTTTTAATTTAGTTAATGTGTAATTTTTGTGGATTTACCGTTATTCACTTTATGCAGGTATTTGAAAGACTTAAAGACAAGCAACCGAACTTTCGGGATCAAATAATTTCTATAACGGGAGATTGTAACCACCCGAATCTCGGAATATCTTCGGAAGATCGGGCTACTCTCATTCGAGAAGTTTCGATTGTCTTCCATATCTCGTCAACAGTAAAATTCGATGAGAAGTTGAAATTAGTACTAACAATTAATGTCGGAGGTACGAAAGACGTTCTAAATCTTTGTAAGGAAATCCATAATCTAAAGGTATTTAAATATATTTAAGAAACAAAAAACGATAAAAATACCTGAGAAGCATCTTACAATTATTTTATGATTTGTTATTTATTTATTTCTTTATTATTCTGTTATTTATTATTTACGATTTATTATTTATTTATTATTTATTCAATCAAATGACTTTTCTCGAAAATTTTGAAGTTAAAATTTTATAGTAAAACAACGCGATTGATATTTTACTTGTTCAATTTCTTCAGTTATTTGTGTATGTATCAACCGCATATGCAAACTGTCTGCAAAACGTGATAGAAGAAAAATTTTACGACGCGCCAATGGATTCCGACGAACTACTCGCTTTGATGGAATGCACGGATGATAAATTGGCCGATATAACACCACAGTACGTGAATTTTTCTTTGTTCAAATTCTTGAAAAAAAAAAGCGAAAAAAAATCTTATTTTTTTATCTTTTACAGATTTTTAGAAAAACGGCCAAATACCTATACTTTTACAAAAGCGATGGCGGAGGATGTGATTAGGAAGCAGGTTGGTGATTTGCCAATCGGCATTTTTCGTCCTTCCATTAGTTAGCATAAGTTTAACATTCTTATTATAACATAAGTTAAAGTTAATAATAATTTTTTTTTAAAGTGTCAGCAAATAGGATACACAGTTTTAGAAATATTGAATTATTATTTGGATAAAAATAATTAATTACGTTATTAATAATAAATGATTGTAAATATAGTAATTATCATCACAAAATAGTAATTAATTATAATAATAATACGTATAGAGATTTGATAAATCTTAAGTTGAAAATTAAGGATTATTATCTTAATTTTAGTAATTTCAACGTATCGAGAACCTATACGAGGTTGAATCGACAATTTATACGGTATTATCCAACAGGAATTGTTGTTGGTGCTAGTATTGGATTGCTGCGATCGGTTCATTGCGATGGTTCGATGTCAACAGATGTGATACCTGCTGATTTAGTAATCAACGCTCTTATCGCGTGCGCATGGGATACAGCTAATACAAAGTACATTTATCATCATCGTTGTCTTTTTCGATCGATGAATATTATTAGATATACATATATTAATCTCAATGCTTGAAAACGCAACTCAACATTCGACATTTGATATTCCGACAAAAGTGTTATTAGACATATGGTTTTAATATTTAAGTTTTCATATACGTCAGGGCTCGGAATTAGTTGCACATTTCGGGCCGATTCAAGGGACGACGCCTCCTATTCCCCCACTACCGCCCGGCCGCTGGCGGCCGAGCCGCCGAGCAGCTCTGGCGCAGGAGCGTTTTATACAGGGTGTTTCATAATGTCCGTGCCAACACTCGTGTGCAGGTAGAGTGTGGTAAACTGAATAGAAAAATCCTTTATCGTTTTGCAATTTTTGCAATAATAATTGAGATATGAATTAAAAAGGATTGGCGAATAATTGCGCGTTGCACGCGGCTAGATTATGGGCTGTACACTTTAGGCGTGACAGCAACGAGGATCGCACGGCAACGAAAAATAACAACGCATGGCAAGAGCAAGAGTAATACATGTTGTTATTTTTCGTTGCCGTGTGATCCTCGTTGCTGTCACGCCTAGAGTGTACAGCCCATGGTCTAGCCGCGTGCAACGCGCAATTATTCGTCAATCCTTTTTAATTAATATCTCAATTATTATTGCAAAAATTGCAAAATGGTACAGGACTTTTCTATTCAGTTTACCGCATTCTACCCGTACACGAGCGCTGGCACGGACATTATGAAATACCCTGTATAAGAAATAGGCTCGGTTGTTGAGGCACCTCTCGAAAAATAGTGATATTTTCTTTGCTACATAAATAATGTTTATTTTCATTAATAGTTAAATATTAATAATTAAATATATATATATTATGTATTAATGAAAATAAACATTATTTATGTAGTGAAGAAAATGTTACGATTTCCTGAGAGATGCCTAAACAATCCAGCCTATTTCTAATATAAAACGCTCCTGAACCAGAGCTATCGGCTCGGTCGCCAGCGGCCGGGCGGTAGTGAGGGAACAGGAAGCGTCCTCTCCAGAATCGGCCCGAAATGTGCAACTAATTCCGAGCACTGATATACGTGATTAGGAAGCAAGCTGGTAACTTGCTGATCGGTATTTTTTGTTCTGCCATTAGTTAGCATAAGTTTTATTTTATTATAATATAAGCTAAAATTAATAAAAATTTGTTTAAAAGTGTCAGTAAACAGGATACACGGTTTTAAAAATATTTTTTCTTTCCGTGTAGCATAACTTTGAAATAAGTAGATAAAACTTAGTTTTCGGCCAAAATTCGAAAGCCGATATTATGTTGGATGATAGTCTCGCCGATTAAATTGTTAATAAAATATTAAAAGTTGTAACATTCTTTGATAAATAAAATCACTCACAATAAGGTCGTTGAAAGGTACAGTGAATATGTTGTTTAGAGAGATCTACATCTACATAAATATTTTCTTGACAGCGTGTTTTTTTATACATTCCCACATATTGTCAATAACAAATTAAATCAAAGAACGATTCGATTATACATATACATATCAAACTAGGATGTAATTACTGATTATGCACATTCATATTCAATATCAGTGATACAAACTCGAGTAGGACAGCACCAAGGACATCGTGGAGAAGAGGGTACGCACACAAGCGAAAACCGTATCCGTGTGAGCTCCGCGTTCGCCTCTGTTAAGAGATATTCGAAAGATGCTAATATATTATGTTCCGTCTTTTTTCTATTAAGCCGGAAACAGCGGACGATAAATGCCAAATAGTAAGTGTGGCAAATGAGTAAGGCGGGTGGCTAGAATATCGAAAATTTTCAAGACTTTTTGCAACTTTTTTTTTGTATTTGTTTTTAACAGTGTATAATCAAATATATTGTTGCGCTCGCACCGCGGGAAATCGTCGATTGTGACGTGTGGGCTGCGAGTTGGCATTGAGAAGCGTCGCTTAGTAATTTGTAAATAAGTTGACACAAGCGTCGCTTAGTAATTTGTAAATAAAGTGTCAAGTGTGAGTTACGCTTGGTCCTCAGTGCCGTGAGAACGCGTTTTGAGTGTGAGATGGTTTTCTAAATTGTACACGATAGTTCTGTTGTTACGTTTCTAATTGTGTTATCGTTGAGTTCATTAAAGTTCGTTATTCTTGAATTGAGTAATTATTTCTTGCGCGAGTGCATTCGCGAGTGATCGTCGCGAGTGCAACAATATTATTAGATAATGCTTTTTTTGATTAAAATATATTATTTTATATCTATTTATTAAAAATTTTCGCAATCACACACCCACAAGAAACCCAATCGTATAAATCGGTACTTTGCTTTCAATGTTTTTATGATAAATATTAAAATGTGCAAAAATTTTTTTTTGAAAAAGACTCCAAAAGCGATAATTAATATAATTGTGATTGTGTGTATCATTGTAATTTTATGTAATACAGAAATAAATTTTATTGCAGAATTGTAAAATAATTTTTTGTTTTTCTATTGACAATAGCAAATCAGTATTTTTTTCTAAAGTTATTGGTTTAACATTCTGCCGTGTTCTGTTGTAATTATGTGTTTCTGATTCTATTAAAATTTGTCTTTAATATTGTAGTAGTGTGACGTGACGCTTTCCTTCGCGCCCGTCACAAGGGCACTAGCCCGACCGAAGGGAACGGAATTTGGAGTTGCGTACCCCCGGTCGAGGAGGGAGCGATTTCTCCCGCTTCGACGGGTCTTGCGCTTTTATTTAATTGTTATAATCTACCGACAAACTTAGAATTTTAGCGTTAGGGTGTATGGCCAATTTATCGTCTTGTATAACAAACGTCAAGAAGAAGCGAACGCCGTGGGATTTCGAAAGATGACCTCGACAGTGGAGAGGAAGCCCAAAAAACATACGAAACCAAGGTCATGTATCGAGTCTTGCGTTGAACATTGTCATAGTAGCAGTTACCGATCCTCCAACTTTACAGGACCGAGGTCATGGGGAAGTCCCGATAAGGTCCGGATAGAGCATGGCAGTGCAACCGGATGCCGAAAGACGTTGTCGCCATCATCGAGAATCCAAACAGACGGTCGATGTAGCCGTGGCCTGGCCAGCCGGGCAGATCGAATCGGAGGACGGCAAATTCAGAGGTCCGTATTTTGAAGTATCGGCCGTTGGCAAGCAAGAAGGCAAGGATAAACAAATGAAGAATAAACAATTGATGAGATCGCATTTTTCCGAATACTTCATAACATGCTAATCTTTATTTCTAATTTTATTTGTCTTATCGATTACACAAGCGCGGCACAAACGATGCGTTATGCATATATATGCATATATCGCAGCGCGACGCATATAGTGCGACATTGACAGCTTATTTCTGAAAGATACGATTTTGAAACATAATAAAATCATATATGGTTGTATTCAGCGTAAAAAATGCTACAACTTTTGTCATAACAAAAATTTTGAAATTCGTAAAAATAATAAGAAGGGGTAGGGGTAAATTAAAAAATATAAAATTGTTTAAAAATCAAGCTACGCGGTTATAAAGCTCATAAAAGACCATGCAACTTTTATTTGAAACATTTTTTGATATCTCTTACAGTTTTGACGATATTCAATCAAAATAAAAAAAACCGTTTTAGCTTGTAGGGGTTGTTTCAACCCTAAACGTGCAAGAAAGCACATAAAAAAAAATACGTGTCTCTTATTTTGAGCTACTTTACCACATATTTAAAGCTCGTTAAAATCGGAGGAGGACACTTGGGTCTCTTTTCTTGTAAGTATCGTTTTGCGTATCGTTGCCGATGTCGTTTTTGCGTTATATTTTGTTATTAATTGTCTTAATTACGTGCGTAAATGATTAATTACAATTACTAAAAGAGAATAAATTTTCTAAAAATCAGCAATAAAAATTTGAAAATTGCTTACACTATGCTAATCACAAAACATATCTACATGCGTCATTTACGTACTGCACAATACAATTATTATTATATACTATTATATATGTTTAGTAAATTTTTACCGCAACATTGTGATATAAGATTTGCTATTTTTTAATATATGTCCATGAACAAGAAATAGTTTTTTTCTACCACACGATAAATTAAGTTACAGAATCTTATGCGATGAATATGTCTATGCATTGAGCTTACACTTACAATGAATCGTACGTTAAATCGTACACTATTTTATTGTTCAGTACTTTATAATACAAAAATCTTAAAAATTAATTTTTTCTAAATGGAATTTATTAATATTAATATGGCATCAATTAATTTTTAAATAAAAAAAAATTTTTTTGCGTAATAAAAAAGTTTTTTTTAGAAATTATGCAAATTGTGAATACACTAGTGAACAATTTTTCATCTCCATTTCGAATCTGGTTTGGCAAATGCATATATCGGTGTATACGGAGAACACATAAAGGTAAAAAAATAACGTTTGATTTCTACAAACATGTATTATAAAGAATAAATATTTTCTATAAACATATACATAAAAAATATTTATTACTATATATATATATATATATATATATATATATATATATATGTGTGCGCAATAATGTCATGTGCTAACGTACATTCGTTTCTCAATTTAATATTTGTGCGCAATAGAGCTTGTAGGCTATCAAACTTAGGCAAAAATTTTTGTGTATGAAAAAATTGTAGATAAATGTACATTGGCTATCAACACTGTAGGCTATCGATTTGTAGGCAGTTGGGGCCCTCCCTGACAACCATTTAAACTTCTAATTGAATTTTTAATAAACCTTGGACTATGATTGAACTTTGTTATCGGCGTTGTAATGTTTCATTCCGACATCTCATAAGATTAATTTATATGTACTGAAGATGGTCAAAAAGTCGGCCGAAACGTTTACGATGATTTCAGAATAAAGAAGATTATAAATAAACCACCAAAATCCTGCGTTGGCTCTTGATCCCTCTTTTATCTAATTTTTTAATTTTTTTGAGCCGAGTTTGACTATTTTATAAAATTAATATTCCAAATTCTTCTACAATATCAACGTTTCTGTCTATATGATGTAATGACTATTTATGCTATGTTCTTGCAATCTTTATTTTCAAGCTAACTGTATTACCATGCTGCCAAACAAACTAACAATAAGCTTAATGAGAACATATTGTATCGATATTTGTAATAAAATGGAAATGGAATCTGTTGGCACATGGCTTTACCCAAATAACAATTCTTGCGCGCAAAGTTTGCGCGTCTTATGCAAATAATCTGTGTAGCAGTTTGCCTGAATTTTGCTCGTAGTGTATGTTTAGTCGTGTACCATATAAGTCGTGTATTGCCCGCAAGTGCAAGCGTTTTGCAAGTGTGCTAACATTTTGCTACCGCTATGACGACGTACTGGGATAAGGTTTTGTGTGCGCAGTATGAGCCATTTTTGTATGTACGTGAGTTGCTAGATATTAATGCGCATAATGTTTTCTGGGTACATATTGCTCGCATTTGCTTGATGAAATATACTGAAAAAAATAGGTACTGTCTGTATAATAATTCACTTATATATTCTTCACCCTTTATTTCTTATATTTTTCATTGACATTTTCTTTTAACATGAATTGTTACATTTGTCAAATTTAATATTCCCTTTTTTTAATTTTAACTTTCAGAGGATCTACAGTACACATTGATATGTCTGTATTAAGTTTTATTTCATCTATTTTGATATTTTTATCTATTTTAAATTCAAACGTTCGTATCATTGTTGCTAGAATGACTTTTACAGAAATCGTCGCATATTTCTGACCTGCAATTTTGTTAATTATATACAAAACAACTTTATCATGATATTTTGTTATTCATTCATACTTACCAATACAATTTCTGAGTCCGGTACTAAACGGCATGAAATATTTCGAACAATGCGCTTTTTTTTCCGGGAGAAATCTATCTGGATCGAACATCAAGGGATTCGACCAATGTTTCTCATTTCGGTGCATATGTAATATAGACATAATTACATCAGCTCCTTTAGGTAAAATAGTTTCTCCTAAAATATACATATGTTTATATAAAAATAATATTATAATAAAAATGTAATAGTAACAAATAGTTTAAGTAAACATACGTCTTATTATTAAAAAATTACTTTTGTATGTATCTCTGTCTTTTAATTGTAGCACGAAAAAACACAATTTTTAAATAAATTATTGTAATACACAATTATCGTTAATATATACCTATCTTTAAATCTTCTGTTAAAATTCGTCCAATAAAAGGAGCAGCAGGAAAGAGTCTCATTGTTTCTTTAATAACACGGTTCAAATATTCCATTTTTTGCAAATCATCATATTCAATTGGTACAGATTTTGGAGATTCAGTGCCGTAAATTTCTGATAATTCTTTGTATGCTTTTTCCTAGTATGAAATAAATTGAAGCGATTATGTGTATTTTTTTAGTATATTGCTCTATACTTGTGATTAAAATTTTGTGCATTGTTTATGGCATTAATATTCCTAGCAATCACTAAAGCGTAAGTAATAGTAGATGAAAATGTTTACATAATTCTATTTAAAACATTAACATAAATAATATATTATATATAGTTACTAATTTAAAATTACATTATTTATTTGTAAGTTTTATATATGTGTTAAAGAAGTTAATAAATTATACTGTATTTCAATAAATTTAATGTCTGTGTACCTGTACTTCTGGGAAATTTGCGAGCATAAAAATCACAAAATTTATTGTAACGGCAGCTGTGTCAGTGGCCTACGTAAAATGAAAACCTGTTTTATCATACGTCTAAATATAGTTTGAATTTGGAAATATATATACGTACTGTGAATAACATTGTAAACATATGATCATCACATTCTTGTAAAGTTATTCTTTCTTTATGCAATGCTTCCAATAGAACATCGAAAACTGTGTTATTTGAATAAAAATATATAAATTGATTGATTACTTTCTTACAAATATGAATTTCCTACACATATAATTTTGAAATATTTGCAAAAGCAATGAAAGAAAAGAAAGAAATCATCAAAAATAGCGTCATATCAATAAAAAAAGACATATATTTTAGTATTATTTCAGCAATATTGTAAAAAAAAAACTTTTTTACCATTATTTTAAAAATGATATAATGTTGAACAAATATAAACATTTAAGTAAAAAAGTTGACAAACTTACGAAATGTGTTACTGTTGGATTTGGTTGCCTCAGATTTATCCAATATATGTTTCTTCTGCTTTATCTGAGTGATTAGAAATCATTTATAATATAAATAAAAGAATTCAAGAAAATATTAATAAATAAAATTTCAATATATCTATACCTCATCTAAAAGCAAAGTGACAGAATTTAATTGTTTTTGCTGTTTCCATTTTGTAGTAGAAAGGTTGAATATAACATTTGGATGCAAAAATATGTTATTTAATCTATAATACCAAATTTTCTTTACGCTGAAACATATTTTTTCCGTAAATCATGGATAAAAGTTTATTTAACCGTCATAAAATTTTATAAATTTTATTAGAAATTTAGTTTTTTTTATTACTATAATTAAAATAATTAAAATTCTTTTTTTAAATATATATATTTATATATATCTGCTTTAAATAGATTTATTTCTACAATAAAAATTTTATGTTATATATAAGAATTTAAATTAAATGAAAATTTATACCTTATCATTACTTCAAGCATTCGGTTTATGAATTGTGGTTCCAATTTGATGTCCATCATAGTTTCTTTATAGCATTACATAAGAAAATAATTGATATTTATTATAATATCTACCATAAGTACATAAACTGTATTTGGGTAGAGAGTTGCCAATTATCCAGATTTGAATTAAACTATAAATTTTTTAAAAATTTTATTCCATATTTTATTAAAAAATTAAATCAATTTTTACGTATTTGGTTTTATAAGAAATATAAAAATTAACTTTAAAAATAATTACAATAAATTATTTTACTTTTGTGGGCACATTTTGTATTTGCACGCTTATGATTCGAGATAGATCTGTTTTTTACATTTTCCAGTAATATTACCTATATCGTTTTCGTAATATCATTGGAATAAAATAATATATTTGTCGCTTGAACTCCGTCAGTTATATTCATCGTAATGTTGACATTTAAAATATTCGTCAACTAATTACCATGATTAATTACCGTGATTAATTATCATGATTAACATTTTTAATTGATTTTATCTATCTGTATTTTGTTACGCGGACATATAAAATGATCTAGTCTTCTGGAGTTGACAACTCTCATGTGTCTCAGGTAGCACATGTTCATTTTGTGTATATTTTCTAAACGCATCCAATGTATTCATGGACGAATATAAAATTATGTAAAATTATGCGAAATTATGGAATTTTATTGTGACGCAATTGAAAAAAATTAAATTATTAAATTTATGAAAGTAAAATGTATAATTTAGGCTTATTTTACTTTCATTTCACTCGTACTGCTTTATTAATTTTTCATGTCGATTTACCATGTAAAACGCAAACAGATATTTTATAGAGTATATTATTAATTCTACTATTAAAATGTTTCAAAAAAAGATAATTCAACACAGACAAAAGTGTAAAATGATAGTTTTAAAGTTTGCTGTAAATTTATGGATATAAGCAATTGGAATATATACCCAGGTAGCACATATTCGTTTCAGAAATGTTTCACAAATATTTCTTCGAAACGTTTTATAACGGTTCTTAAAAACGTTTCTCGTTGTTTAAAATGTCAATCCGAAAAACGTTAAAAGAAACGATTAAAAAACGTTTTCTTTATATATATATATGTATGTATAGGTCTGAATAGGTCCTCTATATATATACAGGGTGTCCCATTTTAACTTAGACAATTGTAATATCTTAAAAACAATGCGTTATAAAAAAAAATCTTTCAAATAAAAGTTGTAAGGTTTGGAGGAAGAAAAAAGATAAGAATATTAGTTTGACCTTGGTGGAGGTGCTTCGAAGATTTGAAGGTCATCTTTATTTTGTTAAATAAAACTATCCTAATTTTTTTATATAAATCGATTCCTTGCAATATTTATCGTAAAAAGTTATAAGAGTAGGACGGTCAAAAAAATGTGGAAAAAACGTTTTTTTAAATAATGGTTACAAAAACGTTTGTTATCGTTGCTTGACGGTTAAAAAACATTAGATACATATGTACCGGTTATTATGAAAGTGGTCTAAGTCACAAAACCAAAAAAAAATTAGATTTTCATTTAGTATTATATTATATCAACTATATTTTATTATTATTGAAAAATTTTTTCAAAGTTACCATGAAATAAGCATTAAAATAAAGTTGTCATTTTCATTATTAACAGGTGTAGTTGCATGCTTATTTTGATAGTGGCATAAGTCATTTTTTTGCTAACATTGCGATAGAAAAAGTAATATTATCATAATTTTCAACATATTTTTCTATTATGTCGTCAGACAGCGGCTCAGGTAAATTTAACTTTACAAAAATATTTCATATTTATTTATAAATGTATTATCAATAATGTAAATAATGCTTAATATAATTAAATTGCCGTAATAATTTTGCGAAACATTAAATTATTAATTGAGGTTATATTGGTCGTTGTGTTTCATAGACTTAGTACCACGAAATAATGTTTGCAAAAAATGGAAACGGATAAAATAATAATTAAAAAAAATAATTAATACAATTAAAATAGTTAATACAATTCTAAAAGTAAATAAATTTGTTTCTTTTCAAGTTATTTTTTAAATTAAATTAATTAATTTTTTGTTATCGTAAATCATCAATTAGGACTACTATTAGTTTTGAAAGTAATATAAGTCATTCAACGGTTAAAAACACACAGTTTCGTGCAAGTTATTCATAAAATTTAATGATCTTAGATAAATTTAACATCAGGAGAACATTATAATTTTTGATAAATTTTGCACCATGATGGAAAAATATTTTTAATATGGTCAAACGCAAAAGTTTGAATATCTCGAAACGAGAAATATATGACTTAGGCCACTTTCATAATAACCGGCACATATAGGAAACGTATATGAAACAAGCACGTGCTACCTGAGATGATATCAATATATACATATATATCTCATATTCATTGTTAAAAAAAAGGTTATAAATTATATACTTTAAATCCTTATTTTAATATTATATTTTAATATTTTATATATTTTTAATATTATTTAGTTTAGAAGTATATAACTTTTTATAATGCTTTGTAATGTATACAAATAAGACAATTTAAAATCAACACTCTATTAATAATATACGTTTGAAGTCTGTAGTTACGTAATTGTAAATTACGAAAAATTTCACAATTTTATTTTAATTTGTTTTTCAAAAATTTTAGAAATGTTTACAAAAATACAGAAAAATTGTATTTTTAGCAAACAATTCTTATTTTAAAATTGTTTTATAATATACAAAAGTAGACATTTTACAAGATAATAGAGTTACTTATTCTTACCACACGCAATGTTCAAATTACATCTATATAGAAAGTCAAGAAGTATAATTTCATTTCCATTTTGTTCAACTTTTTCTAATTCGCCCGTAAGTACTAATGATTGATCTACAAATATATTACAGTAGATTCGTAAGTTGTTTAGAGAAAAAATTCTCTCCACCATTTTTCGATTTGAGCTCCATAAAGATACTGAAATAAATAAATACAAAAGTATAATTAGAAAAAACTTATTAATCCGTTATACAATATTAATTGCTTCTCTGAGATTACGGGATAAATATAATAGGGGCATTCTCCCTCAACTTTACACCCATGCTGTCCATTTTCTATTTGATCTAAAAATTTTTGAAAAAATCTTAAAATTTACAGAAAAATGTAAGCTTTCCAATGGCGCGTGACAAAATTATCAAATTCAATTGAATCATACTTAAAATTTTAGAAAACCGAAAAAAAAAAATAAAAACGATAATTATTCAAGTGTAGCGATTATTCATTCGACGTTTTTCTCTTCCAATTAACACTTTCGAGTACTCTGTTTATCTGTGCACTGTCACATAAGTCTAAACTAAAATGGCGGATCCAATATGGCCACCAAAAATTTAAAAAATTTAAGAAATTAACTAATTTTTATAAAACTTGGTATCAAGGGGTTTTTCGGGTTACTGTATACGAGTCTAAAGTTATCTTTTAAAAATACAAAATGGCGGATCCAATATGGCCACCAAAACATTTTGAAAATTTTTAGAATTTAACGAATTTTTATAATACTTGGTATCAGGGACTTTTTCGGGTTGCTAATAACGAATCTAAAGTCGCATTTCGAAAATTGAAAATGGCGGATCTAATATGGCAACTAAGAACTTGAAAAATTTTTTAAAGTAAGGGAGTTTTATAACATTTGAACAGAGAGTTTTACGGCCAGCTAAATACAAATCTTAGGTCGGATTTCAAAAACTGAAAATGTCAGATCTAATATAAAGACCAAAAATATTGAAAATTTAGGAAATTGACAGATTTTTATGAAACTTGATACTAGAGATACCTCTGATTCTGATGTCGCCTGAGCTCTTACCCCCTACTTTTTGAAATCTTGATATGAAAAAGTCGAACTACTACCAGCATTGGAATATCTCTTAATCACCATTTCTTTGTTGATTGGGACGAAACAGTGATTTCTCAGAACCTCTGGAACTGGTGGAGCTACATCAAATCGTTTAATGAAGATGCACCGGAAGATACAGAAATATACTGTTCAGTATCATGAGTACAATTATTAAACGTTTTATCAAGACTCGATGAGACGTGCGTATCTTCATTCATGCGAGGATATTTCATTTTCCTACATGCTGCAAATTTTAGCATTATCTGGAAATTTTGGGAATAATCGTTTGATAACACTCGAAATGCGTCGAAGATCTTTCCCTCTGTGACCTTCCACATTGTAGGGATTGCAACATCTATCACCGTGTATACTGGACATATTTCAAATCAAATTCTAAGATTCACGATCAAAAATAGTACAGATAACAGAATTTTCTGTAGTATTGTTCTAAGAGCAGTCCTAAAAGAACGGTTAAAAGTAGCTCTGAAAAGAACTGTTCGAAGAAAACCTCAGAGAAACGCTCAAAGCACAAAAAAGCCCAGAACCATGGGAGTCGGATATACAAATCCAAATATTAAAGCGTTTAGAAATTTACGGAATCACAATGAAATGTTTTTTAACGTTAAAATGTTGTAATGAATGGCGATAATATCGCGGTAGAGAAACTCTCTCGAATGTGTACAAATTGGATTTCACGATCTTATTTTATGAAACTTTTTTGACTAGGCTCAGAAAAAAAATAATGATCCAATTGAATTTGATAATTTTGCCACGCGCCCATGGAGGACTTGAATTTTGTTATAAATTTTAATAGTTTTTCGATCATCTTTAGACCAAATAGGTCGATAAATACGAATTTAATGATGAAATTTTAAAATCTGCGTCCTAAATATACTCCTGATACCAAGTTTTATAAGAATCCGTTAACTTCTTAAATTTTTCAATATTTTTGGTGATTGTATTAGATCCGCCATTTTAAATTTTCAAAATCCGATTTGAGATTTGTATTCAGCATACAGAAAAACTCTTTGGTATTAAGTTTTACAAAAATCCGTTAATTTCTTAAAATTTTAAATTTTTGGCGGCCATATTGGATCCGCCATTTTAGTTTAAATTTATGCGACAGTGCACAGATAAACAGAGTACTCGAAAGTGTTAATTGGAAGAGAAAAACGTCGAATGAATAATCGCTACACTTGAATAATTACCGTTTTTATTATTTTTTTTTCGGTTTTCTGAAATTTTAAGTATGATCCAATTGAATTTGATAATTTTTCCACGCGCCATTGGAAAGCTTACATTTTTCTGTAAATTTTAAGATTTTTACAAAAATTTTAAGATCAAATAGAAAATGGGCAGCATGGGTGTAAAGTTGAGAAAGAATGCCCCATGTATATATAAACGAATATAATTTATGCATAAATAATATTCGTTTATTGTGTAACTATTGCGTTTAAACATAATGCTAATAAATAGTATATGAGAAAGTGGCTGTGACTACTTTATTATTTGAACTAAATTTTATATTATTTAGAGTGAGTAATAACAATTAATTAAGCTTTATTCTTATCACGCGGTAGTGTCTCCGGCCAAGTTAAAAAAATGACACTACTAATGCCCATTTCCACCAATGTAGATTAACTTTAATCTCGGTTCAACTTACTCTTCATCTTTTTCTAGTTCTAAGAATTAGAAAAAGGTGAAGAGTAAGTTGAACCGAGATTAAAGTTAATCTTCGTTGGTGGAATCGGGCATAAGTTTCTTATCCTGCGCGCACAAAGTCGATTTTTTGGAGGTTTGTAGCAACTAAAATATAAGAAATATTGAAAAACAGATAGCATATCCTGAAAGGTGACATTGTCACGAGTAATTTGAGTCGACGAAAATTAAAATTGGTCCAGCCGTTCCGGAGATACAAGCGGTCAAAAAGTGATGTTTTTCATATTTTAATAAGAAACGTCGTTTCCTTCTTCTTCTCTGTTTGCCAGGGGCGGATAGAAAATTTGCGAGGCCCAGAGTATTATTTATAATTTACGAGAATTTCTCGCACCAGGTGCCAAGAGTCGACGAATTCGACTACCCCGTGTTGCGCTACGTGAATTTCTCGCATCAGGTGCCAAAGATAAACGAATTCGACTTCCCCAAGTTGCACTACGGAAATTTCGCAAACATGAAAGAGAGAGAGAGAGAGAGAGACAGAGAGAGAGTGAGTGAGTGAGTGAGTGAGAGAGAGAGAGAGAAAGAGAGAGAGAGAGAGAGTGAGTGAGTGAGTGAGTGAGTGAGAGAGAAAGAGAGAGAAAGAGAGAGAGAGAGAGAGAGAGAGAGGGAGAGGGAGAGAGAAAGAGAAGGAGAGAGGGAGAGAGAGAGAGAAGGAGAGAGAGAGAGAGAGAGAGAGAGAGAGAGAGAGAGAGAGAGAGAGAGAGAGAGAGAGAGAGAGAGAGAGAGAGAGAGAGAGAGAGAGAGAGAGAGAGAGAGAGAGAGAGAGAGAGAGAGAGAGAGAGAGAGAGAGAGAGAGAGAGAGAGAGAGAGAGAGAGAGAGAGAGAGAGAGAGAGAGAGAGAGAGAGAGAGAGAGAGAGAGAGAGAGAGAGAGAGAGAGAGAGAGAGAGAGAGAGAGAGAGAGAGAGAGAGAGAGAGAGAGAGAGAGAGAGAGAGAGAGAGAGAGAGAGAGAGAGAGAGAGAGAGAGAGAGAGAGAGAGAGAGAGAGAGAGAGAGAGAGAGAGAGAGAGAGAGAGAGAGAGAGAGAGAGAGAGAGAGAGAGAGAGAGAGAGAGAGAGAGAGAGAGAGAGAGAGAGAGAGAGAGAGAGAGAGAGAGACATGACGTATTTTGATATAAAATCTAAAATCTCTTAAAATATTTAGTTATCGATAATCTTACCGTAATATTTTTATGTACAGAATAATGAAACAAATCAATTCGTGTAAAAAAATGCATAATTATTTTGAAGAAAACGTATGTAATTTACAATGTACTTCTTTTTATCTATTATACGTTTTTTTTATACCACTTGATTTTCAGTATTTTATTCATACAAGTATTACGGTAAGATTATTGATAACTTAATATTTTCAGAGATATTTTAGATTTTATATCGATATATGTCAGATTAAGATAAGAAATAACTCAAGAAGTATGAAAAAAAACTTCTGAAAAGTATGAAAAAGAAAATTATATCCTTTAATCTTGTTAATATTTGAGTAACAAATAAAATACAATGTAATAAAATTTTATTGGTATTAATGAACGAAGAACCTTTCATCGACGTCGACGTCGATCCAGTCGCAAAACTTATAATGTAAAATAATTTAGTTAATATGTAATTAAGTTAATATAAATATTAAATTTGAAATGTAGAAAAATAATTGAAAAATAATTTAAATTTTGTCACATAATTAATTCTGTACATTTATATTAACTTAATTACATATTAACTAATTTATTTCACATTCTAACACAAGTATTTTGTTTTATATCACACTTATGTTTTGTGAAACAGATGTTTTATTGGTAATATTAGAAAATAACTAATATAAAAAGTAAGTGATATAGCATAAAAATTCATAAATGATAAGGTCTGGCCAAGTTCCAAAAAGACACTTTAATATGTTTTTATTTTAATAATTATCTAAATTTTTAATATATTACCAACATAAAAAGTAACTAATACATTATCCAAGGTGCAAATTCAAAATAAACATATAAAAAAAATACATAAAATGTATAAATAAAACTGATCAAAATTTGATTAAAAAAAATTTAATTAAAATAACAAAATTTTTATTAAAAAATACAAAAAAACTTGGCACTGCCATACTGAACAACATGTTAATTTACATAATGTCAATTAATTACATGATGTCAATTAATTATGCTAATTATTACATTATTATTACTCATTTTCTATGTTTCATAATACTTTGAAGTATAAAGAGAGGTGGTGTGGCGCCTCGATGGGGGGGGAAAGGGAGCATGGCGCAAAGGACTGGACTGGGAGGGGGGGGGGGGTCAAAGAGGAGGGGCAAAGCCCGTTGGCAGCGCCAAGTTTTTTTTGTAATTTTTAATAAATATTTTGTTATTTTGGGAGAGTCTCAACTGCCTACATTCCCATTTGCCAACAGCTTCGTTTGTCCACAACATTTTGCCGACAGCTTCAGTTGCCGACATTCCCGATTGCCTACAGAGCGATTGCCTACAAGCATTATTGCGCACATTTAAAAATTAAAAATACAAACGTACGTTTGCACACAAGACATTATTGCGCACATACACATTGCACACATAATATTATTGCGCACATTTAAAAATTAGAAATACAAATGTACGTTTGCACACAAGACATTATTGCACACATACACATTGCGCACATGACATTATTGCGCTTTGTGTAGAAACTCGTAAACCCATGTTGAATCTCGCTTTGTTTGAAATTTCACGCGTAGGCGGCGGAGGATTTCGCCCCGTAGGAGCGAAGCCTCTCCCTCGCGTAAAACAAATAACAAATCCTACTCAGGTTATACCTAACAAGGTAAACATAACAAGGTTCACAAACAAAGTTGTAAACCCATGTTGAACCTCGTTTTGCATGGAAAGAATATGTGCAATAATATTATGTGTGCAATGTGTATGTGCGCAATAATATTATGTGTGCAATGTGTATGTGCGCAATAACGTCATGTGTGCAATGTTTATGTGCGCAATAATGTCATGTGTGCAATGTGTATGTGTGCAATAATGTCCTGTGTGCAAACGTACGTTTGTATTTTTAATTTTTAAATGTGCGCAATAATGCTTGTAGGCAATCGCTCTGTAGGCAATCGAGAATGTCGGCAATTGAAGCTGTCGGCAAAATGTTGTGGGCAAACGAAGCTATTGGCAAATGGGAATGTAGGCAGTTGAGACCCTCCCGAATTTTTGTGCTATTGAAATATCTTACCATGAGATGTTATAAGTCCTGTGCCCAATGCTGGTTTAAAAACTTTATAAAGTGAACTTTTCTTGAAGCATCGACTTTGCAAAACAGCCTAAAACACAATATTAAAATCTAATTTATTAACGTTTTTATATCATATTAAATATGTGTATTTATTTGTGCTATTTTCATTATTTACATATACTTTAAATAATTATTTCTATTATTTAAGGTAAAGTATAAATGTTACACATGGAAAATATTTATAGAAAATATTTATTCCTTATAATACATGTAGAAATCAAACGTTATTTTTTTACCTTTATGTGTTCTCCGTCGTATACACCGATATATGCAGTATTGCCAAACCAGATTCGAAATGGAGATGAAAAATCGTTCACTAGTGTATTCACAATTTGCATAATTTCTAAAAAAAACTTTTTTATTACGCAAAAAAATTTTTTTTTATTTGAAAATTAATTGATGCCATATTAATATTAATAAATTCCATTTAGAAAAAATTAATTTTTAAGATTTTTGTATTATAAAGTACTGAACAATAAAATAGTGTACGATTTAACGTACGATTCATTGTAAGTGTAAGCTCAATGCATAGACATATTCATCGCATAAGATTCTGTAACTTAATTTATCGTGTGGTAGAAAAAAACTATTTCTTGTTCATGGACATATATTAAAAAATAGCAAATCTTATATCACAATGTTGCGGTAAAAATTTACTGAACATATATAATAATATATAATAATAATTGTATTGTGCAGTACGTAAATGACGTATGTAGATATGTTTTGTGATTAGCATAGTGTAAGCAATTTTCAAATTTTTATTGCTGATTTTTAGAAAATTTATTCTCTTTTAGTAATTGTAATTAATCATTTACGCACGTAATTAAGACAATTAATAACAAAATTGTAATGCAGGTATTGTGGAATAAATAACGTTGAATACAGCGACACGATTGTAAGACACAGCTCGACAGCTCCGAATATTCAAAGGTAGCGTTACAGCGATAATATTTGTGTATTTCGTACATGCGTTCGTCTCGTGCTGTTTGGCTTCGAATTCCGACGGTTTCGCGAGGACAGTCAGTCGTCCTCGAGCGATGAAACGATACATCACGACGCGAGAATGTTAGAGAGAACTCTGTAATTCTGATCCTATATCCGCCTGTATTCTTAATGGTCGAAATATATATTATTTTATACTACATTTGGGGGCTCGTCCGGTGGGATCGGATAAAACGGGTTTAGAAGACGTGTATCGTGTGAGCGAGTATTTGAGAGAGTGACGTTGCGAATTTTGAGACGGTTGTGTGGCAAACGACGGTTGCGACGACGACGACGACGATATCGAGGACGACGAAAGGTGACGACATACGTTTCGCGAGAACATGTTTGACCCTAACGTGCCTACAGTAGCGAAATTAAGAGAAGAGCTAAAAGCGCGCGGATTACCGATGGAGAGAACTCTGTAATTCCGATCCTATATCCGCCTGTATTCTTAATAGTCGAAATATATATTATTTTATACTACAGTATATTTAAGTAAGATAATGTTCTGTAACATTTAATTTAATGTTAACTCTTTTACTTTTACTTTTGTATACATTAAGTATATTATAATTTGTTATTACCGTTAGTAATTATTCCTAAAAAATAGAAAGTACTTCCAACGAGTGGATATCCTGTTGGACCTGGCAGAGTGTTTATTTTTTTAATAAAAGGTCGATGCCAGAAATTCGACAAAATGTAGTTTACTCCAAGGCAAATTAAAGTTATTAATGTAACAGTTACAAACATTGCTGTATTAATTTTACAACATTAACCACGTTATTCACAAACAATAGAAATATATGAGTTGGCACTGATGTTACTGCTCGAACTGCGAACACTGATGTTATTTCTTTTAATTTTCGCTTTCAATATGCACTCTGACGAGTAGAATGGTAGTAGACGCATTTATAGTAAGAAACGAGAACAAGAGAAAGGGAATGAATTTATGCAAAGGTAGAAGAGAAGGAGATCAAGATCATGGTATATAGAAAGGATATTCTACAGACTGCAGAGTGGAGCGAGATAATTGATTTCTGCCTGGATAGTTTATGAAAAGACTTACAACGGTTATTAATTATAATATATTAATTATGATATTATGATAATATCTACATCGGTACTAACATTATTAAATAACAATTTTTTGCGCAAATATTTTTAGCTGATACTTAAAACTAATCTATTCTATGCATTTTTTTTATTACAATTTTATATTTATGTTATAAATGGCGGACGTTGTATTGAGGTACGTGTTGTTTAGCTTATTTTGTGACGTACTGCATTTTAATTTTTAACTCTCTCTATATTCCACAAAGTTTGACATTTATGGTTAACATTCACAATTTATGCAAAATTGACTAAAAATAGTTGAAAAACTTCTAATGTATTAAGATATTGCAATCGTTACTAAGAATCAGTTTTTTTACATTGAGCTACTTGTTGCATAAATGTTTTTTTCGAGACTTTTATATAAGAGTTTCAAATTTTAACAATTTTGTTTAACATTCCTTATTGTTTGGACTCATTGTTAACAAAATTCACAGTTTTATTCAATTTGACCAACAATTATGATGACAGCCTCCCCAGATAACACACAATATTGTATGAATATTCTATGTTGCATCAAATATATTTTTATGAGAATATTCTCAAAGAAATCATTTACATATGTCTATAGAATATCCTTGTTTATAAAAAATATTTTATAAACCTGTTCAGAATATGTTAAAATCAGCAGAGCATATCGTTTACATATAAATGTTCACTGAATATTCAAATGTACTAAATGTATACATATATAGATGTATATATAACTGATGTATACAGGGTGATTCAAAATAACCTAAAGTCCTTGCAATGCCATATTCTTGAGCGAATTCCTTGAGCGAATACATTAGAAGTTGAAACTTGATCTATTTTTTGCTATGCATTCTGAACGCTATCTATATACAGGGTGATTCAAAATAACTTGATGTCCTTGCAATGCCATATTCTTGAGCGAATTTTGAGACAATTTTTTCTTTTACAAAATTTGTCCGAAGTTAGTTTTCCAGTTATTCTACCTTCTACCATTCCATCAAAGCGAGTAGTTTGTCGTAATCCATTGGCGCGTCGTAAAATTTTTCTTCTATCACGTTTTGCGGACAGTTTGCAAACGCGGTTGATACATACACAAATGACTGAAGAAATTGAACAAGTAAAACATCAATCAGTCGCGTTGTTTTACTATAAAATTTTAACTTTTAAATTTCCGAGAAAAGTCATTCAATTGAATAAATAATAAATAAATAGTACATCGTAAATAATAAATAATATAATAATAAATAAATAAATAAATAACAAATCATGAAATAATTGTAAGATGCTTCTTAGGTAATTCTAATCGTTTTTTGTTTCTTAAATATATTTAAATACCTTTAAATTCGGGATTTCCTTGCAAAGATTTAAAACGTCTTTCGTACCGCTGACATTAATTGTTACGGCTAATTTCAATTTTTCATTAAATTTTACTATTGCCGCGATATAAAAGACAATCGAAACTTCTCGAATGAGAGTAGCCCGATCTTCCGAAGATATTCCGAGATTTGGATGGTTACAATCGCCCGTTATAGCGATTACTTGATCTCGGAAATTAGGCTGCTCGACTTTAAGTTTTTTCAAATAGCTGCATAAAATGAATAATGGTAAATCCATAATTAACTGAATTAAAAGAAATTCATTATAAAAGATTAATAAAAATCGACAACTTTTATCATTTATAATAAATCTTCGACTTTAATCTTTTTCTTTAACAAATGGTAGAAGTTTGCTCTGCAGTTCTGGTGTGCCTCTTCAAAAACTGTAAGTGAGTGGTCCCTTTAAGTGTAAAACCATCAGACATAACATTTACATAAGTTCTTAAACAATTCCAAGAAGTATGAAAATATGAAACTATCGAAGGACGATAAGAATTTTTTTTGGTTATCTAACAGTTAGTAGATTAGCTTTACATGAGTTTTTTTTATTTCAATTTTTCTACGTTTGATTTAAAAGAAATCCCAAGCTCTTAGAATACAAATTAATGACGCAACAATAAAAAAAGAACTTGAAGACTGATTAGCAAGGTGTGGTCACTGAGTAGCAATTATTTATTTTTTTCTGTTTATCAATCGAGCGAGTCGCTCGCTAATGATAATGACAGCATCTACAGAAATAACTTAGATCATAAAATATTGAACAAAGTACAATTTGATTACGTAATTTCTTTGCAAATTTTACAGCACATTGCTTTAATTTTTTATTTAATGACACAACACAATTAAGCTGAATTTGAAATTGTAAAATAATCGAATTCCATAAATTTGTTATTTGTCTAATGGCTAGTTCATCAATATTTATAAAACATTAGAGATGGTTATAAAGATGGAGCAAAACGTTTGAAGAATAAAAAGAAGCAAAATTTAACATCTAGCTACAGTCTTTAAGCTATTGTTTTTATTATTGTAATACTAAATATTTCTGTAGGTCTATAACATAATCACATTCTTATACTGCATGAAACGAGAAATCAAGTTATTTACATAAACAGAGTTATTACTGTACTAATTATAGAATTAATTATGCGAGATGAATATGTAAACAAATGACAAGCATCATACATACATGATATTTGATAATAATTACGACAATGCTCGTAAGTTGGTAGAAGAGAGTAAACCGAACAGAAAAATTATTTGCGCATTAGATACTTATCGCATTAGGTATTCGATATAGCTATCTCGCTTCTACACGGAGAAAATTTTATATTAATTTGTAATACAATTTTTAATTACATTATACTATTTTTGTATTATCTCGGTGGACCATCATGGGCTTTATATGTAGAATAAATTATAATACAATAAAATTTGAATCTAACACTTAACTACCTAACATGTTTTATAATATGCCATAGTAAAAATTCGGGTAAATATACATTTTAGGTCACACCTCACCAATTTTGTTGCCCTTTTGATATGTTGTAGCGGGGGAGGGGGGGGGTATTCTGAGTAATTCCTTGCAAAAAATAAATGGGGAACGGCTTTGGTTTAGGAGATATAACAAATTAAAGTTTCACAAATTTAATACTCTACTTTAAGTGTTATAAGCTGATATTACGAACAGTGAAATTTGTGTATGTCGTACTAATCTGTTGAAGAATGTAAACAAAGTTATATGATCATAGATATTATAGGTCTGTTTTTTATAGCTGAACTGGCTGCACTAGTTCAGAGTTTATCTTTCTCCTTCCAATGTGGAGGGAAAAAGATAAACTCTGAACTAGTACAGCCAGTACAGCTATAAAAAACAGACCTTATGTCAACAGTCTGCTACCTATTTTTCGCAGTTCGTTAACAGCGTTCAACGTGCGACTGCATGAATTAAATATTTATAGAATACGTGTGGGCTTAACCTTCATTCATCTTGATAATTTTGTCGATAAATTGGAACCATTGGTTAAAGTTTGTAGAGAATAATTGTTTTATGTTTGGCGCCAGTGTCTGTAGAGTGCGTGCGCTACTGTTGCGTGACTAATGAAAATGCGCTTCTTCTGTTCAGTTAAGACTGTAATCGAAAAGAATCCTTCCGTATTGTCTTTTCACAATAAACTTTATATTAACTACAGAGAATTGATATTGTGTTTCAAGAACCTCTGGCTATAGTACAAAAAGTAATATATAACAGGTTATGGGCCCAGGAATGTCAGAGGTGTAAAATCAGTAAAAAAGGTAAAAAGTAAAAAGTAAAAAAAAAAAAAAATGACGTCGAATAGTCAAGACGAAGTAACACATATAGAGAAGTTGAAGGACAGTGAAAATTACATGATTTGGAAATTTCAAGTTATAATTTTGTTCAAGTCTCTCGGATTATATGAGATTGTAACAGGAATATCGGCACTAACGGAAGATATTACAGAACAAGCAAAAATAGAATGGATCCGGAAAGATGCACGTGCCCAGAAAATAATAATCACAACGATAGAAAGACAATCATTGACTCACATACTCGTATGCAAAACGTCTCACGAAATGTTTCAAAGAATCTGTGCCATGTACGAAAGGGATACACAACAGCAAAAATGTATTCTACTTCAGGAATTTTTCAATTTTACATATTAGAAAGGAACTGATATCGCTACACATGTGAGTAAACTTGAAAATTTAGCATATAGGTTAAAAATTCTAAACGCAGACATTGACAATTCTATGTTGATGTCAAAAATACTTGCAACTCTGCCAGATAATTATAAATATTTTGCATGTGCTTGGGACTCCACCGTTCAAGATCAGAAAACACTTACAAACCTCACATCAAGACTACTTTCTGAAGAAAATAGGCTGTCTGTAACTGATAAAAAACAGGATGGAGTAGCGTTCAAATCGACTGAAAAAAAATGTTATAAGTGCAATAACTCAGGACACCTAGCAAAAGCATGCAAGGCAAATAAAGAAAATAATCAAGAAACACGCTGTTTCAAGTGCAATGGTCGAGGACATATAGCAAAATTCTGTAAAAAGGAAGATAGTTTAAGAAGTACAATTAGGTGCAATATATGCAAGAAAAATAATCACTCTGAAAAAGATTGCTATTTTCGTAAAAATAAAATAGATGATCGAGTGTCTACAAAGGATAAAGTATCATTTCTAGCCACTGGTTGTAAAACAGATGAATGGATTTTGGACTCAGGCTCGTCATCACATATGACAAATGACAAGAACTTGTTTAAAAATATACAAAAAGTAAAGTCAGAAATTAAAACAGCAAAAAAGTCACAAGTTCTGAAAGCTGAAGGAATCGGCATTGTTGAAACAGACAAATGCGTACTTAACAAGGTTCTCTATGTCACAGATCTAAGCAAAAACTTATTATCAGTCAATGCAATTACGGAAAATGGAGGAAAGGTAACTTTCACTAAAGAAAAAGCCGAAATATGGAAAGATAACGTAAAACTAGTTGGCTATCGAAGTAAAAATGGTTTGTGGACTATAAACTTAAGTCAAGATTCTGAGGGCAGCGCTCTTCTAACACAAGAAAATAAAAAGGCTTTTGAATGGCATCAAAAACTAGGACATCTTGGAAAAGAAAATATGAAAAAATTAGTAACTATATCAAAAGGTATGGAAATAACAAATAAAAGCTTAGATATTTTAAATAACGTATGTGAAACTTGCGTTAAAGCTAAACAGACCAGAATACCTTTCGGTGAGAAAAGAACAAGAGCAAAGAGACCTCTAGAAATTATTCATACAGATGTATGTGGACCAATAGACCCTTCCACTTGAGATAAAAAGAAATATATGTTAACTTTTATAGACGATTTTACAAACTTTGTTATGGTCTATCTTATTGAAGGAAAATTTGAAGTATGTGACCTAGTAAAGGAATACGCAAATAAAGTAGAAACAAAATGGAACCTGAACATTTCAAAATTAAGATGTGACAATGGACGCGAGTATGTCAACAAAGACCTTAAAACCTGGTGTAAACAAAGAGGAACAATCATGGACGTCACAACACCCTATACACCACAGCTTAACAGAAAGGCGGAACGTATGAACAGAACATTAATTGAAAAAACTAGAGCCTTACTCATAGATGCAGGAATAGATAAAAGTTTCTGGGGAGAAGCAATTCGCACAGCTGCATATTTAACAAACAGAAGTCCCACCGACGCAGTTCAAGGAACACCGTTTGAAAACTGGATGTTGCAAAAACCAGATTTATCAAAATTGCATATTTTTGGTTGTAACGCTTACACAAGAACATTAACACCACTGAAGAAACTGGATGATAGATGCAGAAAATATATCTTTGTTGGCTATGCCCCAAACGGGTATAGACTGTATGATCAAGAACAAAGAAAAATAATAATTTCAAGAGATGTAACATTTGCTAAAGAAAATAAATTAGAAAATATAACACAAAACAAATCAGTAAGAATAAATACAAATATAGAAGAAGATCGGAATGAAGAACAAGAAGAAATTAGAGATGATCTAGAAAACAAATATGAAAGTGAAGAAGATTTTTCTGGTCAGTATCAAGATGCAAATGAAGAATCACAAAATGAAGAAGAAGAAGAACAAGAACACGAAATTGAAGAAGAATTTGGTCGTAGAAAACGGATAAAGAAAACTCCAAGCAAATTTAAAGATTATGTATTTTTAACATACGAAGAAGCAATAACAGGATCAGACAAGGAAAAATGGAAAAAGGCTATAGAAGAAGAGAGAAAGTTATTGGAAGAAAACAACACATGGAAGACTGTAGACAGAACTGAAGCAAAGAACAAAAAGATCTTAAGTAATAAATGGGTTTTTAAGATAAAGGACGACGGAAGATATAAGGCGCGGTTGGTGGTGCGGGGATGCGAACAACGCTATGGTATAGATTTTGAAGAAACTTTTAGTCCGGTAGTAAATAGCAACTCTATGAGAACACTACTTGCAATTGCTACAAAAAGAGAAGACTATATTATAAAGTTTGATATAAAAACCGCATTCTTATATGGAAATCTAGATGAGGAAATCTTCATGGAACTTCCGAACGGATATAAAAGTGATAAGTGATAAGAAAGTGATAAGTGAATAAGATATGTAAACTCAACAAGGCTTTATACGGGCTCAAACAAGCTCTTTTAAAATGGAACCAGCGTTTTACTACTTTTCTTAAAACTAAAGGACTAAAACCAACAAGAACAGAACCATGTATATACAAGACTGATGATAACTCCTTAATATTGGCTATCTATGTGGATGACGGACTTATCATAGGACAAAACAAATTAGTCATTAACAGACTTCTAAGTAATTTAGGTAAGAAATTTCAAATAACTATATTTAAAAATATAAAATCCTTTTTAGGTATAGAAATACAACAAGGTAAAGGATATCTCAAGTTAGAACAATCAAGTTATGCAGAACACATGATAAAGACGTTTAATATGGAAAATTCAAAACCCGTAAATACTTCTATATTAACAAATGATGACGGAGAAAAGGAAATGAACAAGGTTTTTCCATATCGAGAAAGCGTTGGAAGCATCTTATATTTAGCCAGTAAAACAAGACCCGACTTAGCTTACGCTGTAGGATATGCGAGCAGACACTTAGAAAAACCATCCACACAAGATGTAGCAAATGTAAAGAGAATATTCAGATATATAAATGCAACTAAGAATTTAGGTATTAGATACAATGTAAATAACAATAAAGATGAGGAAGAATTAATAGGTTATTCAGACTCTGATTATGCAGGAGACAAAGAGACTCGGAAAAGTACGACCGGTTTTGTAATTATGTACTCAGGCGGTCCTATAAGTTGGTGCTCTAAGAAGCAGTCTATAATAGCGTTATCAAGTACCGAAGCGGAGTACATTGCGGCAACAGAATGTTGCAAGGAAATTTTGTATCTTAAATTTCTAATTGAGGAATTGACAGGTAAACCAATTAAAGCAACTTTGAATATTGACAATCAAAGTACCATTTGTTTAATTAAAAATAGTATAGGAAACAAAAGAAGTAAACATATTGATGTCAGATATAGATTTATAAACGAAAAAGTCGCTGATGGACTAATAGAGATAAAATATTGTTCCACTAATACGCAGCTTCCAGATATATTTACTAAAGCGCTAGGACAAATTAAGTTTGAGACTCACAAAAGTAAATTAGTAAACTAAGTTAGATTTAGATGTAAGATTTATATATGTTACAAATTAGTTGTAAGATTCATATACAATAATTTAACAATTAAGGGAAGATGTAGAGAATAATTGTTTTATGTTTGGCGCCAGTGTCTGTAGAGTGCGTGCGCTACTGTTGCGTGACTAATGAAAATGCGCTTCTTCTGTTCAGTTAAGACTGTAATCGAAAAGAATCCTTCCGTATTGTCTTTTCACAATAAACTTTATATTAACTACAGAGAATTGATATTGTGTTTCAAGAACCTCTGGCTATAGTACAAAAAGTAATATATAACAAAGTTAATCGACAATGGAAAAATATTGTAAAAAAAGTCGATAAATATGGATACGTAAATTACGATACATAATGGAGGCCGTCGCGTAACACATTGCAAATTAAATCTAAGGTGAATCGATTTAATAACAAAGCTCATTTGTTAAGATGGAAGCTTGGAGAAGAGATAATAAAAGTGTTCATACATCGAATCGACAACCACGAAATGGCTGTTATCAAATCGGAAAGCAAATCAAAATCACGCATGGAACTCTCGCTGATGGAATCCTTATTGATAGAGAATTTGTCGGCGGTCAATAAAAAACTATCGCCGATTGAGAAGTTCTATCATGGCCAAAGCATCTTTATCACTGGCAGTACCGGTTTTTTAGAAAAGCTGTTTGAGTGCAGAGCGCTTTAGAACTATACAAGAAAAATTTGGCGATCCAAATTTTCTAAAAAATCTGAAACTTTCCAGAAATATAATACATATAAACCTAATCAAAAAGCTATTTTTTGTTTTGGCTAGAAAACTGTTATAAGGATAGAAGCACCCTTCAAAAAAGTTTTAATATCTTCGTGAAAAAGATATTTAAAAAATTCATTCTTCATGAAAAATATTTAAAAAATGTTAAATGCAAAATGTTAATGCTTATTGTACTGAGATATCAATTAACAATATACAATGCATAATTAAGTCTTATTTTTATTTTTTATTATGTAAAATTTCCTAAAATATAAATTATGTAAAACGCTTATATTTCATCAGTTACATATTGTTTATATATGGTAACACTATAAAGAAATAATATATTAGAAAGGCATTGAGAGCCGTCGCGGGATGTTAGTGTGAAATTTTAATTTTTCTTAAAGAAATTAATTTATTAGTCTACGTGAGACAGTTAACTTTGTACACCGATCTCTGGTTCGAGATACTTAAAGTGTATGAAAATTTTAGTACATAGTTCTCACATATGGAGGATCAGTATGTACTGATAGGAATTATTAGAAAGAAAGGAAGAGAGAAAAAATATCAGGGCGCGAATGGCTAAGCCGGGACTATAAAGAAAAACCTGCCTTTAAACATTTCTTAACAAAAAATTCTATTACAGTACGATGTTACAAATTTTCCATGTTAAAAAATACACTGACACATCAACTTTAAATGGCTTGTAAGTAAAGAATCAATTGACAGATAGATTTCGCACTTCACATGGGTTCATATAAAGAGTGAAGTTGTACAACCAATTAAAATTTAAAACTCTACTATTGACTTACAAATGTCGCTCCGCGAACTTTTCAGACTGCCCTCGTATATTAAACATTATCTTGATAGACATTAATTAATAATTCAATATATGTGTTAACGTTTTTAGCTTTGATTAATCGAAAAGATTTATCGTTTTTCCGTGAAAATTTATTTTGAATTTATTAATTTCTAAAACAAAATGTTATGTTATAGACCTACAGAAATATTCAGTATTACAATAATAAAAACAATAGCTGAAAGACTCTAGCTAGATGTTAAATTTTGCTTCTTTTTCTTCTTCAAACGTTTTGCTCCATCTTTATAACCATCTCCAATGTTTTATAAATATTGATGAACTAGCCATTAGACAAATAACAAATTTATGGAATTCGATTATTTTATAATTTCAAATTCAGCTTAATTGTGTTGTGTCATTAAATAAAAAATTAAAGCAATGTGCTGTAAAATTTGCAAAGAAATTACGTAATCAAATTGTACTTTGTTCAATATTTTATGATCTAAGTTATTTCTGTAGATGCTGCCATTATCATTAGCGAGTGACTCGCTCGATTGATAAACAGAAAAAAATAAATAATTGCTACTCAGTGACCACACCTTGCTAATCAGTCTTCAAGTTTTTTTTTATTGTTGCGTTATTAATTTGTATTCTAAGAGCTTTTTATAAGTATTAATATAATTAATAATTGTTTAAGAACTTATGTAAATGTTATGTCTGATGGTTTTACACTTAAAGGGACCACTCACTTACAGTTTTTGAAGA
This sequence comes from Linepithema humile, assembly GCF_040581485.1. Lineage (NCBI taxonomy): Eukaryota > Metazoa > Arthropoda > Insecta > Hymenoptera > Formicidae > Linepithema > Linepithema humile. Next base: position 36,940,199 of record NC_090128.1, read on the forward strand.
GGCAGACCGGAACTGCAGAGCAAAACTTCTACCATTTGTTAAAGAAAAAGATTAAAGTCGAAGATTTATTATAAATAATAAAAGTTATCGACTTTTATTAATTTTTTATAATGAATTTCTTTTAATTCAGTTA